>NC_022022.1:4112279-4116692 GCF_000317375.1 Microtus ochrogaster
GGTCTCGAACTCACAGAGATCCGCCTGCCTCTGCCTCCCGAGTGCTGGGATTAAAGGCGTGCGCCACCATTGCCCGGCTTTCTTTTATATTTATGTACTGTTTTATATCATTTGGGCTAATTGTTTTTCATGCCTTAGGGTTACATATGCAAAGTATACATATACTAGGTTATAGTTGCCTGTTACCGATGATTTAAACATTTTCTGTATACTTTTTGATACAAGGTCTTGTTGTGGTTCAGTTGACCTTGAACTTGCAGTGAATCTTTTGCTTCAGCCTCCCAAGTACTAGAATTGTAGATGTGTGTGACCATACTTAGCTCTGACAATTTAAATGTAAACCGTGATATATTCTTTAATATTCTTGAGTTAGGGCCTGATGCTAGATACTGTTTTTGTTTTCTTCAGTGTGTTCAATCCGAGTCATTGGTGAGAGTGACATCATGCAGGAGTTCCTGTCAGAATCTGATGAGGTAGGTGAACACCCACTGCACTAATAATTTTCTGCTTAGCTCCTCGAGGGCAAAAATGTAGATACTGTTAGTGGTGTAAGTTGTAATTGACTCTCTAAACAGCTGTATTTCTTCCATTTCTTTTTCATCTATATCTACCATTTAAGACCTAGAGCCAGGTTTACCTTCTCTTCTTTTTGTTTTAATTGTTTTTTTTTAGTTATTCTATAAAATAATAAATTCCATCTTGGTATTTTCAGTTACACACATGTATATGTGCAGTTGCACATGCACACACCTTTGTATTCTGTCCAGGTTCACCCTCATTGTGTTTCCTTGTCTTTTCCTCCTCCAGATAGTCCCCTCCTGCCTTTGTTTTTTATTTATATTTATGCATTTGAGTCTGCAGATGAGAGAAAAATGTGACACAGTCTTTTTTCCCCACTGCATTGTTGTCTTTTCTTCCCCTTCCTCTTTCCTCCACGTCCATGTCCTGCACAAATGTTATGCTGTGAGAGAGAGCATGCAGTGCTTGTCTTCTGAGACTGGTTGACTTTGAACAGGAAGGTCTCCAGCTCTACCCATTTTCCTGTGAGTCTTCTGTTTTCCTCTCAGTTGGAGCTAGAAGATGCTTGCTTCTTTTCACTGTACTGTTCCTCTGCATGCCTACCTGTCTGTTTCTCTCTTTGTTTGCTGTTTTTGAAGTTATTTTAAAGGTAATTTTTTTCATCTGATGACAAACGGCAGCCACAGTGGTTATTCTGGACCTGCATGTTATGTTAGTAAATTATTTCTTCTTGAGATACAAATTTCTTTCTGTATTTCTGAGGTAATGTTTTGATTATTTCTTTGTTGTCTGGTGGACACTGATGCATCAACAAATATCAAATATGATGATTTGCTTCCTTTAGAATGCTGTAAGGTTATGTAGAAGTGACATAGTGGCCTGCTGATCCCAAAGCTCCCAAGGCACTGGGTTTAGGTCTCTTATGGTGGGGAACTGTTTTAATGGTGTGTGTGGCAGAACTAATTGAGAATTCACTGCCATAATTCTGCTGCTGTGAGAAAATGCTCCTCTCTTTTCTCCCCTCCTCTCCTGTCTTCTCCCCTCCCTCTGTTACTCTGTCCCTGCTTCTCTGCCCCCTGAATAAAAGCTTGGCTCTTTCATGTTAAAGAAAAAAACAAAATTTTATTCTTTGTAGTAACCATTTTTCTTTGTTCACAGCTAAGTTTCTAGAGGACTGTTCTATTTTGCACCACTTTCCTACTTAAAGTTTGAAACTTGAGCCAGGTGGTGGTGTATGCTTTTAATCCAGCACTTAGGTGGCAGAGACAGGTGAATCTCTGAGTTCAAGGCCAACCTGGCTACACTAGCTAATTCCAAGTTTGAAACTTTCCCACAGTTTTCAGGATTTAGTTTGAACTCCTATAAGACACTCACAAGGTCCATTGTGATCCGTCCCCCCCCCCCCCCCCGCATCTCATCCATACACCTGTCTGATACATTGTTATTCCAGTACTTTGGTACTTTTTCCTTTATGATGCTATGAAACCTATGAAATACACTTTTAACATTTGTTTATTTATTGTGTGTATATGCCTGTACATGCAGTGTGGCACATACAACATGGTAGACACCTTGGGGAGCAATTAGTTCTTTCTTTCCGTCATGTGGGTTTTGGGAACTGAATTTGTCAAGGTCATCAGGTATGGTGGCAAGTGCCTTTATCAGCTGAGCAAACCTACCGACCCTCTCATTGCTCTGGAGTACTTTTTATTTCTTTAATCCATGGCATTCCCTAGAGTTTATGTTCTCTTCCACCTTCCCTCCCTTTGTACTGCTAATCCTTTAGAGCAGATCAAAGTCACTCCTCCTTGACTGCCCTGCTGGGTCTCCGTCCTTTTCAGTTGTTTGCACATCCCATGAGCTGCTCTGTCTGTCTGTGGAATGGAGTCTGTTCTTTGTTACTCTAACTTTCCTCATTCACTGTGCTCTGCAGAGGCAGTTTCTAGTCTGCCGTTTTCCAGACTTGTCTTTGAAGTCTTTTTTCTCCGATAACACAAGTCATCAATTTTTCATCCTACCAAGAACTTCTGCAGTTAATACCACTCAGTCATCATGTTATTGCCATCTCATTTTCTAATTTTTATACATATAATCAGTTTGTCACTTTATATTTTTAGCTTACAAGAGTGTGTGAGCTACCAGTAGGTAAGAGCTAAATCTTGATTATCTTTATATCCCCAGTGCCTTACCACAGTATCACGCATGTTGGAGGTGCTTAATAAGTGTTAATTGGATAGAGGGATGAATATGTAATACTAATGTCTTGTATTACAGTTCTTTAATGTGTACGTATCTTGTTTTTCTGACTAGATTATAGGCTTCTTATAGAATAAGGGTATAAAGAATAATAGTATCCTCCCCTTGTCCATGGTTTTACTTTGTTATCTGTGGTCAGCCATATTAAATACAATATTTCAGAAATAAACACTTTGTAAGCTTCAAATTGTGTGGCATTCTGAGTACCATGATAAAGCTTTATGTCATCTGTGCTGTCCAGTATATCTACTCCGCATAGACCACCTTCCTGGTAGTCACCTAGTAGTCTGGTCAGTTATCAGAGTGCCTGCTCTAGTATCACACACAGTGCTTGCTATATTCAAATAATCCTTACTGATGCCCTCAATGCCTGTGAGTAAGGTTAGCAATTACATAGACCCAAAGGAAGCCATAGAGTACTTCCCTCACAACAGTAAGAAAAAGAATCCTGGTGAGATTTCCAGGGTCTGTAGTAGGATTGTCCCTTCTATCTATGAAATTATGGACAAGAAAAAGTAAATTTGGGGCTGGAGAGATGGCTCAGTGGTTAAGAGCACTGGCTGCTCTTCCAGAGGACCTGGGTTCAATTCCCAGCAACCACATTTCAGCTCACAACTGTCTGTAACTCCGGTTCCCTGGGATCTGGGATCTGACATCTTTATGTCAATGTATGTAAAATAAAGTTAAATTGAAAAAAAAAAGTAAATTTATGCTGGTTTGCTGGAGCACCTTAAGCTATAAAAGTTACAGCTATAGTGCATGATAATTGTGTGTTTCAGTACCAACCACAGTTCCTGGCATCCATTGTGGATCTTGAAACATAGCCCTGTGGGTAAGGAGGAAGCTATTGTAGTGTTTAGTGTACTTTTAGACAAAGAATAGTAATTTTTTTAATAGTCAATGAAAATGAACTCATTCCTAGGTGGTTATTTCTCAGTAATAAAAATGAAACAATTTCGGGCTGGAGAGAAGGCTTGGTGGTTGAAAGTACTGACTGCTCTTTCTGAAGAGTTCAATTCCCAGCACCCACATGACAGCTCGTGACTGTGTAACTCCAGTTCCAGGCAAAACACCAATGCACATAAAATAAAGATAAACATATATATGTGTGTTTACATATGTTTTATATCTATATATATAAAAGAAGAGGAAAAATGACAAGATCAAAAATTTGTTAGAAGCTTGGCAATGGTGGTTCATGTCTATAAGATCCCAGCATTCTAGAGACCAAGGCAGGAAGATGGCTTTGAGTTCATGGTGAGCCTGGGCTACAAGGCAGAACTATTTAAAAAAAGCAAAACAGAAAGACAAACTGTATTAGAAAAATATATTGAGGCTAGAGAAATGGTTAGCAGTTAGGAGCCTTTGTTGCTCTTGCAGAGAACGTGGTTTCAGTTACCAGCAACTGAATGGTGGCTCCCAGCTAATCTGTCCTCTGGTTCCAGAGGATGCAAAGATCTTCCTGATCTCTGTAAGCACTGGACATGCTCGAGGTGCACATACATACATGTAGGCAACACCATACACATAAAATTAATCTAAAAAAATACAAAAAAGAAAAATGTGTTATTATCAAAAGCCATGAGAAGCCGGGCGATGGTGGTGCACGCCTTTAATCCCAGCACTCGGGAGGCAGAG
>NC_022022.1:4116969-4119308 GCF_000317375.1 Microtus ochrogaster
AACCACATGGTGGCTCACAACCATCTGTAATGAGGTCTGGTGTCCTCTTCTGGCCTGCAGACATACACACGGACAGAATGTTGTATACATAATAAATAAATAAATATTTTTTAAAAAAGAATTGTATAGTTTTTGCTAGAAAATTGAGCATGACAGTAGTTTAGATCCCAAAGTCTCATCCATTTTTCCTTTTTATCAAGGTTCAGAAAGGACACCAGCATATCCCTCAAGCAGATCTTCTGCCTAGTTACTCAACAGGTGTTGAGCCGCGCCTATCTGTTGTTTCTCTCCTCTGTGGGTTCTGAATGGAGTGACAAAGAGTGACCCAGAATCTCATCTGGACTCCATCTAGACTTTCTCAACAGTATTCTGTTTTGAAATGGGAACATGAGTTAAACTTATGTACCTAAAGTTAGCTGTATGAGTTGTAAATATATTAACTTTTAAGACTTTATTTTTCCTCATTTTAATAGAATTTATTTCCTATTTCTTACATTAGATTATTGTTTTGCTAGCATTGTAGCAAGGAGTGAAAATTTACTGGGCTGCAAATATTTTCTTTTCCTTTAGAATTACAATGGTGTGTCTGATGTAGAGCTGAGAGTAGCTTTACCGGATGGAACAACAGTCACCGTCAGAGTTAAAAAGAACAGCACTACAGACCAAGTGTACCAGGTAAGTTAAACCTGAGCAAGTCAGCTTGACATTGGAAGATGTGACGATGAGTAAAAAATTAAATGAGTTACTATGTACAAAATGTTCAGGGTACATTTGCTAATTCATATTCCTAATGTGAAGTATTTTTGCCCTTCTTAAAAGAAAGGTATATGAGAGCTGGGTGTATTGATGCATGCTTGTAATCCTAGCACTTAGGAGGCTAAGGCAAGAATGTTGCAAGTACTAGGGTAGCCAGGACTGTATAACAAAACCTTGTATTTAAAAAAAAAAAAAGGTACAGTAAATATCCCAGAGTGCAGTGGTTATAATTCTCTGTTGTTGTAAAAACAAAACAACCCTTTTTAAAAAATGCTGTGTGTGCTGGGTGGTGATGGTACACGCCTTTAATCCCAGCAGAGGCAGGCAGGTCTCTGTGAGTTCGAGACCAGCCTGGTCTACAAGAACTAGTTCCGGGACATGCTCCAAAGCTACAGAGAAACCTGGTCTTGGAAAACCTAAAAAAAAGAAAAGAAAGAAAGAAAGAAAAAAAAAGAAAAAAGGAAAAAAAATGCTATATGTAGCCAGGCAGTGGTCGCACACACCTTTAATCCCAGCACTCGGGAGGCAGAGGCAGGCGGATCTCTTGAATTTGAGGCTATCCTGGTCTACAGAGCAAGTTCCAGGATAGTCAGAGCTGCACTGAGAAACCCTGTCTCCAGAAAACAAAAATTAAAAGAAAAAATGTGTACGTATGTGGTATGTTCAGGTTTATGAGCAGGTTTGCATGTATGCATGTGTGTTTGTGCATGTGTCAGCTTGTGCATTCTTGTAATTGTGGAGATCAGAGGTTGACATTGTCTTCTTCCTAAATATTAGGTGTCACTCTCTGTCTTATTCCTTTGAGACAGAATTTCTAGGCTGTTGACCAGCAAGCTCAAGCAGCCCTCCTGACTTCACCCCTGGCAGTGCTGGGTTACAATCTTGAGTGCATATAGGTCATCTCACCCTTTTATGTGAGTGCTAGGGATTCAGACTCAGACCCTCATGCTTGGCCAGCGAGTGCTCTTACCCTCGAAGCCATCTCCCTAGTCCCCTCGAAGCTTGTATGTGTGTGTTATATGCTCATGCATGTGCTTGTAGAGGTGCACATGTATGTTGTAATGTACATGTATGTATGCTTGTGGAAGCCAGAGGTGCCTTCTTAGGTTGCCCCTATTTTACAGACTAAGGCAGGGTCTCTTGCTCAATGATTTAGCAAGTCTTTCTAGCCAACTTGATTTTGGGATTCCTTGTCTCCGCCTCCTAGGGACGTGGTTAAAAGTAGCCCCTGCATTTCTATGGGTGTGAGAGACTGAACTGTGCTTCTCACACTTGCACAGCGACTGCTCCTTTACCCACAGAGCCATCTTTCCAGCCTTGCAAAACACTTGTTTAATATATCATACATTTCTCTATACACTTCTTTTTATGGTGCTAGGGCCTCGGGCAAGTATTCTACCACTGAACTACTCTCCCGTTCCTTCATTAGTTATGTTTAGTAATTATCAACATCAAGATCTTGCCACATTTACACCATGTACCCCTTTCCCTTTCTTCTGAAGGTCTCCTCCTTCTCCTTCTTCCTTCTCTCTCTCTGTCTCTCTCTCTGTCTCTCTCTCTCTTTCCTCCTCCTCCTCCTCCTC
>NC_022022.1:4119948-4124118 GCF_000317375.1 Microtus ochrogaster
ACATGGAAGCTAACAGCTGTCTGTAACTCCAAGGTCTTACACTCTCACATAGAGATACATGCAGGCAAAATACCAATGTACGTAAAATTAAATAAAATAAATTATTAAAAAATAAAAAGGGTACCATTTCTTACTATTAATTAACTCCATAGTTAGAATTTTTCAATTATCAAAATAAATTTTGTCTACGGCCATACGACCCTGAATGTGCCCAATCTCGTCTGATCTCGGAAGCTAAGCAGTCGGGCCTGGTTAGTACTTGGATGGAAGACCACCTGGGAATACCAAGTGCTGTAGGCTGGGCCAGAGAGATGGCTCAAAGGTTAAGAGCACAAACTGCTCTTTCAGAGGTCCTGAGTTCAATTTCCAGCAACTGTATGGTGGCTCACAACCATCTGTAATTTGATCTGGTTCCCTTTTCTGGCATGCAGACTGAACACTGTATAATTAATAAATAAATTTTTTATAGTTGGTTTGTTAAAAATCTGGTTGAAAGCCCAACAAAATCCCAGCAAAATTCTTCAAAGACTTCGAATGAACGGTACTGAACTTCATTTGGAAAAGCAAAAAATCCAGGATCGTCTGGAGGCATCACAATCCCTGGCTTCAAACTCTATTACAGAGCTACAGTACTGAAAACAGCCTGGTATTGGCATAAGAACAGACAGGAGGACCAATGGAACCAAACAGAAGACCCGGATATCAATCCACACATCTTCGAACACCTGATCTTTGATAAAGAAGCAAAAAATATCAAATGGAAAAAAGAAAGCATATTTAACAAGTGGTGCTGGCATAAACTGGATATCAACATGTAGAAGAATGAAAATAGACCCATATCTATCACCATGCACAAAACTCAAGTCAAAATGGATCAAAGACCTCAACATAAAGCCAGCCACACTGAACCTTATAGAATAGAAAGTGGGAAGTACACTTAAACGCATTGGCACAGGGAACCACTTCCTAAACATAACCCCATCAGCACAGACATTAAAACAATTAATAAATGGGACCCCCTGAAACTGAGAAGCTTCTGTAAAGCAAAGGACACGGTCAACAAGACAAAACGACAGCCTACAGAATGAGAAAAGATCTTCACTAACTCCACATCGGACAGAGGTCTGAGCTCCAAAATATACAAAGAACTCAAGAAATTGGACACCAAAAGATCAAATAATCCAATAAAAAAATGGAATACAGACCTAAACAGAGAACTCTCAACAGAAGAATCTAAAATGGCTGAAAGACACTTAAGGAAATGTTCAGCATCCTTAGTCATCAGAGAACTGCAAATCAAAACAACTCTGAGATTCTATCTTACACCTGTAAGAATGGCCAAGATCAAAAACACTGATGACAGGGGCTGGAGAGATGGCTCAGGGGTTAAGAGCATTGCCTGCTCTTCCAAAGGTCCTGAGTTCAATTCCCAGCAACCACATGGTGGCTCACAACCATCTGAAATGAGGTCTGGTGCCCTCTTCTGGCCTTCAGGCATACACGCAGAAAGAATATTGTATACATAATAAATAAATAAATACAAAAAAAAAACACTGATGACAATTTATGCTGGAGAGGTTGTGGGGAAAAGGGAACACTTCTGCATTGCTGGTGGGAATGCAAGCTGGTACAACCCCTTTGGATGTCGGTGTGGTGATTTCTCAGAAAATTAGGAAACAAACTTCCTCAAGACCCAGTAATACCACTTTTGCGTACATATCCAAAGGATGCTCAGTCGTGTCACAAGGACATGTGCTCAACTATGTTCATAGCAGCATTGTTTGTCATAGCCAGAACCTGGAAACAACCTAAATGCCCCTCAACCGAAGAATGGATAAGGAAAATGTGGTACACAATGGGTACTACACAACAGAAGAAAAAACCGACAGTTTGAATTTGGCAGGAAAATGGATGGAGCTAGAAAACATTATTTTGAGTGAGGTAACCCAGACACAGAAAGACAATTATCACATGTACTCACTCATAGATGGTTTTTAAACATAAAGCAAAAAAAGCCAGCCTACAAACCACAATCCCAGAGAACTTAGACAACAGTGCGGACACTAAGAGAGACTTACATAGATCTAATCTACATGGGAAGTAGAAAGTAGAAAAAGACAAGACCTCCTGAGTCTTGTCATTGGGAGCATGGGGACCTTGGGGGGAGGATTGAAAGGGGGAGGGGAGAGGCATAGAAGGGAGCAGAGAAAAATGTACAGCTCAACAGATATCAATAAAAAAAAGAAAAAAGTGAAATAAACGATGGAATGTCATGCAAAATAAAAAAAAATCTGGTTGAAAACAGGTCTTTTTATCACATTTGATCTTAATTTTGACTCAATATAAAGCAGTCTCCCTTTCCTACTTTTGTGTGTTCGCAGAAGTGGGTCATTCCGAATTTATCTGCTTGTTTTCTTGTAGGTCATTTACCATGTCCTTGCAGTTCCCTGTGTTTTCTGTAAATAGAAATTTACTCTAGAGGCTTGATTATATTTAAGTTTTGTTTTTAAATAATATATATATATATTTATATATAAAATAATTAGGCTGTAGTAATACAATGTGTTGCTTCTCAGCAGGCACTCTCTGTCTCGAGTTGTCCATTCAGTGTTAAACGTGCTTAGTCAGTAACTTGAGAGTTTACCTAGACTTTTCACTGCAAAGTTCCTATTGTTCATTGATAATCGTTACCTTAATCAATAATTCCACAAAAGTTGCTAAGTGCTGGTTTTCAGTTCCCTCATTTTTTTTCATGTAACTAAAATTCTTCTGTTAGTAACTTTTCCTTATCAATTAAGGCTATTAATTTAGTCTGAAAGGCTGTTGTGGGAGCGAAATTTTAGAAATTTAATTCTTTCCTTTATTAACAATTTTCAAATTAAAGAATTGATGCCTTAGTTGTTTCCAGTGTTGTCCGGTGCAACAATTGTTAATAGTTTTATTTTTAAGTACAGGTAAATTTCTAATTAAATGTGATTTAATAAAAAGCATGTTACTATTTCTTCAGTGTTCAAATGATTGCATGTTTGACCAAAGGAAGTTCCTTCATGTCTGTTCCTATGTACTTTTGGTACCATCCCTTAGCTTATGGGGCATTTCATTGAAACAAGATATCTTGGTCTCTTATGTAGACATGCCGTGCCTTGCTCTACCAGTCTTGGTTCTCCAGTGAGAAATAGCAGTCAAGATCATAGTCTGGGTGTCAGCTGTCAGCACTGCTGCAGGCCCATTTAATTGCCTGAACTTGATCGAGATTTTCAGGGAGACAGACAGATTTCTGGTTATCAGTGATTATACAAAGCACTCCTTTTATCAAACAAAAAACTCTATCCTTCATTTAATCTACTGCAATATACCTTAGCAACTGACTGTAGGACTCCAGCCATCTTTGAAATTTTATAGTACTGGAATAACTGAAAAAAGTTTGTTTTTATCTTTTTTTCTTTTTCTTTTTTGGTTTTTCAAGACAGGGTTTCTCTGTGCAACGGCCTTGACTGTCCTGGAACTCACTCTGTAGACCAGGCTGGCCTCGAACTCACAGAGATCCACCTGCCTCTGCCTCCTGAGTGCTGGGATTAAAGGTGTGCGTCACCACCTGGCTTGCTCTCTACTTTTTTCAGTGTTTCTTTAGAAAAACTTAGGGTATTTTGTTGTTTAATTTTTATATGTTTGTATATCTGTGAATATGTATGTAAATATTGTGTGTGGTTATCTGGAAAGGCCAGCAGAGAGCATTGGGTGCCCTGGAACTGGAGTTCCAGTGTGGGTGCTGGGAACTAAACTCATGTCTTCTTTATAAGTGCAGCAAGTGTTCTTACCTGCTGGACCATCTCTCCAGCCTGGACCTAGGGTATTTTTTAATACTCTCCCTTCTCCATCATACTGAATCTTGTAGATAGAAGCCATTTTGTAAACCCTAGTTGAGAGTATTCTAGTTTTGATCAATGCAGTATAGAAAGTTGATTTTGAATACCTGTAATTTCTGGTTCCTACACAATATCAGATGAAGCTAGTCTGGGTGTGTGAGCAGATATAGGAAGAAGAGATACAGTCTTATTTGGTTCAGTCTTCCAACATCTTCTAGTTGTTTTGTGAACACCTTGCCTATATGGGAAATGCTCTTTTTTTTTAATTTATTTATTTATTGAGGATTTCTGCCTCCTCCCCGCC
>NC_022022.1:4124898-4128854 GCF_000317375.1 Microtus ochrogaster
GTCTGACCTCACTTCCTCTTCCGCCCAGCATTCTGCTCTGTTCACTCCTCCCCCTACGTTCTAACCTATCAGGGCAAGCAGCTTCTTTATTTAATTAACCAATGGCCTTCCTCCATCAGATCTCTGTGAGTTTGAGACCAGCCTGGTCTACAGAGCTAATTCCAGGACAGGCTCCAAAAACCACAGAGCAACCCTGTCTCAAAAAACCAAAAAAAAAAAAAAAAAACCCCCACACACACACAAAAAAAACCTGATTTTGTTACTACTGTTTGCTGCTGTGTGCTTTTTTTGTGTTATATATATATGTAATTTCACTGTGATTTATTTGCACATGAAATCTTTCAGCTTCTCATTTGTCATGTTAGGCTCTTAGTTTTCAGAGAGGATTGGTTCTTGTGAATATGCTGCTTGTTTACGTTTTCTGACTTTCATGGATATTGGGGACTGTAATTCTTAGGAAAGAGGTGTCCCAAGTTTATAACATAGATCATCTGAAAAATAGAAATAATTTGTGAATTTTGAATAGAATTGACAATGTTTTAAGCCCAAGAATTAAGCACAGAAATACACATATATAGATCCAAATACTTAGGAGACTGAGGCAGGAGAATCCCTTGAATCTAGGAGTTCAAGGCCATTGTAGATCCTATCTCCAAAACAAACAAGTAAGAGTCAGAGGTTGGCAGATCAGGAGAGATGGCCTAGCAGCCAGCACTTGCTGCTCATCCAGAGGGCCCAGGTTTGGTTCTCATCATCCACATGGCTGCTGATAACCGCCTATCACTACATTCGTTGTGGATCTACATCTTCTGGCTTCCATGGGCACCAGTCACACAGATACATATGCAGGCAAAACACTCATACGCATAAAATAAAATAAAAAGAATTAATCAAAGGCTGAGATCTTGTGTATAGTAAAGTAAGCTGAGTCTGTGAACCTGGGTATCAGGTGTGGTGAGATGACTCAGGGGGTAAGTCTTTTTCCTCTCAGCCTGACAGCCTGAGTCTGAGTCTGACCTCCACATGGCTCCTCTCCTCCATCCCCATACACAGACACACACACACACACACACACA
The DNA here is from genome assembly GCF_000317375.1 of Microtus ochrogaster. Taxonomy (NCBI): domain Eukaryota; kingdom Metazoa; phylum Chordata; class Mammalia; order Rodentia; family Cricetidae; genus Microtus; species Microtus ochrogaster. The sequence goes on from NC_022022.1 coordinate 4,125,975, forward strand.
CACACACAAACAGTAAATATTTTAAATATTTTTTTAAAAATTGCTTTCATTTTATGATCTGTCTTATCAAGTATACTTTTTTTGGTTTTGTTTTTGTGTTTTGGAGACAGGGTTTCTCTGTAGCTTTGGAGCCTATCCTGGAACTAGCTGGCCTTGAACTCAAAGAGATCCTGCCTCTGCCTCCCAAGTGCTGGGATTAGAGGCGTGCGCCATCACTGCCCAGCAAGTATACTTTTTTTTTTGGTACTGGGAGTGGGGTAAGTATACTCTTTTTTTTTTTTTTTAAGTGATATAAAACACCTGTGTTGGGACTTAAGAGATAACTCAGTTCTAAGCTATCCATTGTCTTTTCTGGTTTCTGTGGGCATCCTAATATATGTGGCATTCATTCACACAGACACACATACATACACATTAGTAAAAAGAAGTTCAAAAAATATCTTTGTGCGATTAATTCATATTTGAAAAAGGAACTTTGGCACCACGGACAAAATATTGTCAGCTTGTGTTGGGAGATGTTCACAGAGGACAGCTATATTTGGGTTCACGTGTATGTATCCATGAGCAGCTTAAGGAGAGCTGTGGGCCTTGTAGTTTTTATGAAGCCAGGATGCAGAGTGTTTCCCTTTCCCCTTCTCATGCTTATACCTGCCCCATAGCATTATCTGAACTTACTTTTTCTGAAACAACTCTCTCATGTTTAAACTTCAGGCTATTGCAGCAAAGGTTGGCATGGACAGTACAACAGTGAATTACTTTGCCTTATTTGAAGTGATCAATCATTCCTTTGGTAAGTGCTAATGGCTGTTACTATATTTTGTTTGGGGGTATTTTATTGTAATACTCGTGGACAGAAACTGCTTTGCCAAAGAAGAGCTTTAGGACTCATAGCTTGCCTTCAGCAAGCAGACTCGGCAGATCTTGTAAAGGATTTCTGATCACTGTCCATCCAGCATCTTCTTTTGTCAGTAGACAGCAACTTTGATTCCAAGGGAGCAGCCATCTTATTATTATTTTTCTTACTAACTCTCAGTGGCCTAATACACAGATATAAAGAATTGGTAAGATATCAGTATGCTTAGATTCTAATTTTATCCTTTCTAAGCTTTAGCCTCACTCTCTATAAAGGAGAAATACAGCAAGAACCGTCTTTTGCAGAGAGCCAAGAAAGGACTTAGCAAGCAAGTATAGGGGTTAGGAGTAAACTGAGGGTGGTGGAACACGCCACCGTGGTCCCACCCGGGGTGGGGGGAGCCAGGCTCTTCGGATGCTACTCAGAGGATGGCTAGACTGTGTAAATGCCTTGGGGCTTGGGAGTGGATGAGAAAGAAGTACTTTTCCGTTCTGCATAAATAAATGCAGTACATTGAGAATGGCCATTGGAGAGAATCCAGATGCCCAATAACTAGGTAGGAGGAGAAGCTGCTCTGAAGATGTTTGGTGGACTTAGCATATCCACTTTGATGTTTGTAACTGAGCAGTTCATAGATCAAGCATTTTAACTGAATTTGGAGTTGGCGTCCATTGCAATCATGTTAGCTGGAAGACTTGTCATTCAAGCAATAGGTTTCAGTCATTTGCTTCACTGGCCAGAGTCTTAGTTAGGAAGGATAGATTTGGCTGGATATGCAGTTATATGTTCCTGAGGTAGAGTTTCTTGATGAGTTTGAGCTGATGCTGAAAATAATGGCAGCTACTATGTTAGTCTGCCTTGTATATCTCTACTTGGGAAGCTCCTAAATATCTCTCTACTTGAGCTTGCTTTATTTTGTCTTCTTCAGTACGTAAGCTGGCACCTAATGAATTTCCTCATAAACTCTACGTCCAGAATTACACGTCAGCGGTGCCCGGCACCTGCCTGACTGTCCGCAAGTGGCTCTTTACCACAGAGGAAGAGGTCCTCTTAAATGACAATGACCTTGCTGTTACATACTTCTTTCATCAGGTGGGTAAATATGGCTTCCTCCTTTGTCGATAGCTGGTAATTTGACAATTCAGCGTGAATCCTTGAGTCTGACTAACATTTAAAATACAGTGTATCCTGTTTCATAGGAGATAAAGGCTAGAGCTGTGCCAGATTGTTTAAAAAGTTCACAGTTTTTAATCAATAAAATGAGTTCAGGGTTTTTAAAGCAGTATTATATATGCTGTGTGTCTGGGAAAAGCAAAATATCTGGGTTTTTATTTCTTCTGTATTCTCACATAGTCAGCACAAAAGACTTCTGTGATGTTAGATTTCTCCCCACCAGCAAGTGTGTGATTCTTCAGTGGATACCACCCTAGGCATCATTAAGTCTAATTTAGTTCTGATACTGTCTTCCTGAAAATATCAAATCTAAAGTCCTCAAACAGCCCCCATTTTAGACCTCGTTACAAGCGCTCTGAAACTACTCAACCCCTGGCTACAAATTGAGGTTTCCATGACCCCTCCCCCACCACACACACTGCTTCTGCTTTGAACAATTTGCTTAAACTGCTCCGAGACCTCAAATAACTTAGTATTTACCACTGTATTACAGAGGATATTTTAAAGAACATAAGGCTGGGTGGTGGTGGCGCACACCTTTAATCCCAACACTTGCGAGGCAGAGGCAGGCAGATCTCTGTGAGTTCGAGGCCAGCCTGGTCTACAGAGCTAGTTCCAGGACAGACTCCAAAGCTACAGAGAAACCCTGTTTTGAAAAAACAAACAAACCCTAAAATGGTCTAGAGCATAGGAACTTCCATCTTGGGAGAGCTGGAAGTACACTGCCCTCCTGGCAGATAGATGAATTCTCATGTTCCCTGTCCTGCAAACTGGTCATGTTAAGTAATCCAGAGCTCCATCTTTTGGGTCTGTGTGTGTGTGTGTGTGTGTGTGTGTGTGTGTGTGTGTGTGTG
>NC_022022.1:4128954-4145433 GCF_000317375.1 Microtus ochrogaster
TGAGAGAGAGAGAGAGAGAGAGAGAGAGAGAGAGAGAGAGAGAGAGAGAGACACGTACGTGATACATACACTCAAATGTAGTACAGATACTGTGGTTCAAATGCCCGTACACAAATATGCTGAGGCCAAGGCAGCACAAAGTTCCTTCCTATGTCATTCTCTGTGTTGTTGTCTTGAGACAGGCTTCTTCTTTTTGTTTTTCTTTTTCTTTCTTTGGTTTTTTGAGACATAGGTAAAGTATTATTTTGTAACATAAACAAATGTAACACATCCTTACACAGTTAAAGTAATGTTCCACAACAGCTGGGAATAGAACCAGGAGTTGATCCAGTCTCTTGACTTCAATCTTGAACTCATTCTCTTTTCAGAGATTCTAGTAAGCCAGGTGTGGTGACACACATCTGTATTCCCAGAACTCAGGTCTGAGGCAGGAGAAATATGAGTTAAAGGGGATCTCCAAACAGGCCTGAGTGAGAAACTTTCTCAAGAAAAAAAGAAGTAAAACTATTAGAAATTATTTTTATCTTAGTATTACAACATCCTTGATTACCGCTGTTATTCTATTCCTTCCTCATTTCTGTGTGTGTGCGCATGTACAGATCCATATCTATCTATCTCTATATGTATGCAAATATATCTATACACGTATGTGTGTGCACCTATTTGGAGAGAGAGAACAAACATGCTTATTTTAGCCCCATTGCCTCAAGTTCAGCAGGTCTATTTCCTAAATGTATTTAGGCCACACCTATTCCTGTTCCTGACTTCATCTGAGAGACTTTCTTACTCAGCGCGCCAAGGGGTGTCTGCCTCTGGCTTCCCCGTAGCCATGGTTACAGCTGCTTCTGTTCTGACTGCACATTGCACACTTGCACTTGGTTGTGTCATTGTTACCTTTAATAGATAATGTGTACTCTCTTCCTCCATGTGTTGTGTCATTGTTACCTTTAATAGATAATGTGTACTCTCTCTTCCTCCATGTGTTTAAGTTTGCTCTTGACAAGAGAGTTCTCACATGCACCCTCCTTAAGTACTAGTTACTCTAGTAAATACACCTGTGTGATGGCATTCCCTCTGCAGCGATGATGGGGGGCTCCAGGTGAATGCAAGCTTTTCTAAAAATGCACCTGCATAATTTTCTTTCTCGGCCTTTGCTTTGTGATAGGCTGTTGATGATGTGAAGAAAGGTTACATTAAAGCAGAGGAGAAGTCTTACCAGTTACAGAAGCTGTTTGAACAAAGGAAAATGGTCATGGTAAGTCTGCGTCCAAATACTTTGATAAAATACCCTCATTACTTCTTAAACTTCTTGTCCTAGTCAGTTTTGAAAGGTACCACAACCTATTCAGAGGCTTGATTAATTAATAGAGGGAGCCTATAGACTTTGATGCAAAATCTCTTTGTATTTCTTCATTGATTACATCAGAAACTTAGATTATTATAATTCAGTATATAATGTTGTTAATAATAACCAAACAGTATTCTTTTGTGTGGAGATGTCATAAGACAAAGCTGGGAATAGTGATCCACTCTGTAATCCTAGCACTCTGGAAGTGGGGACGGGAAGACAAGGTTGTCTTAGCTGCCTAGTGAGTTTAAGGGTCACATGAGTCCTGTCTCGGACCAGTACCAGAGTGATGTCTAAAACAATATGGGCTGGAGAGTTGGCTCCATGGGTAAGAGCCCTTGGTGATGTTGCAGAGGATCTGAGTTTGATTCCCAACATGCACATGGCTGCTCACAACTGTCTGTAGTTTCAGTTCTAGAGAATCTGATGCCCTCTTCTGACCTTCTTGGGCGGTAGGCACACACATGCTGTACTTATATCCATGCAGGCAAAACACTCATACACATGAAATAAATAAATCTAAAAAAATCCTTAACATTATAATATAAATATTCTGTAAGAACCTAGTATTTGTATTTTTTTTAAAGCTTTTAGTATTTATCTATTCTAGAGCATGTCTTAGTCCAGATTAGCCTAGAGCTTGGTATGTAGTCCAGGCTGGCCTCAAACTGTCAGTGTAGACCAGGTTAGCCTTGAGCTTATCTTGAATTTCCTATTTCAGCCTTCCATATGGTGAGACTACAGTTAGGTTTTTAACATTAACATTTAGTTTAGTCATGAGTTAGCAAAGTCATTACTTTTACAACTTATTTTTTCCATTTGTTTAGACAGTTATGCTCAGTAGAACTTTTTTAATATGTGATTTCCTAGAATTGTATTTGATTTAGACACTACTGGCTTCGTGTAACTATTTAAATCTAAATTTGAAATTTAAAAAAATTTATTTAAATTTATCTTGATCTGAAAGTGACAGATCCCTTGGAACTGGAGTTACAGACAGTTGTGAGCTGCCGTGTGGGTACTGGGAATTGAATCTGGGTCCTCTGAAAGAGCAGTCAGTGCTCTTAACCATTGAGCCATCTCTCCAGTCCCTAAACTTGATTATTTATTTTATTTTTTTTGTTTTTTGGTTTTTTTTGAGACAGCCTAATCACATAGACCATGTCTTGACTTCATTCATCGCCCCCAGATACATACACAGAGAATCATTAAGTTAGAAGGTAAATACGGTCAGCATTAATCTTAGCTCATAGCCTTATATCTAGAAAAGATAGCTATTTTATCACTTACATGATAAAAAATAATCTCTTTTCCATAGAAAATCACTAGAAATACAAGAACCATTTTACCAATACATACAAGCAAACTAAAATAGAAAATTAAAAATCTTATAATTAAATATTGGCATGATTTTGGCTAAGGGAATTTTTCTGTCTATGAAATAATATTTTAAAGCACAACTGTTCTTTAAGATACTAGCACTGGGGGGCTGGAGAGATGGCTCAGAGGTTAAGGCATTGACTCTTCTTCCAGAGGTCCTGAGTTCAATTCCCAGTAACCACATGGTGACTCACAACCATCTGTAATGAGATCTGGTGCCCTCTTCAGGGGTGCAGATACACATGCAGGCAGAGTATTGTATTCATAATAAATAAATAAATAAATCTTAAAAAAAATATTAGCACTGGGACCACGTGTGATGGCACACACCCACAGATCAATGTGAGTGTGAGGCCAGCCTGCATAGAACTCCAGGCCAGCCAGAGCTACTTATTGAGGTCTTCTTTCAAAAAATAAACAAAATTCCATTGTCCTGGGAGTTGGAGAGATGGCTCAGTGGTGAAAAGCTCTGGCTACTCTTGAAGAGGACTGAGGGTCAGGTTCCAGCGCCCACATCAGCAGCTCACAACTATCTAACTGCAGGTCAGGGGATCTGATGCCTTCTTCTGCCCCAACAGCACCAGGCACACATGTGGTAATAAGCACACATACAAAAAAAGTAGAAAATATATTTTAAAAAGCATACTTGGAAGCTGGGCAGTGGTGCACACCTTTAATCCCAGCACTCAGGAGGCAGAGGCAGGTGGATCTCAGTGAGTTCTAGGCCATTTTAGTCCACAGAGCTAGTTCCAGGACAGCCAGGGCTGTTACACAGAGAAACCCTATCTCAAAAAAAAAAAAAAAAAAGGGAAAGAAAGAAAAAAGCATACTTAAGATTGTGAAACCTGAAGAGCTTCAGAATCTCAATTCAAGCTTGGGGAGACTTGGCTCCCAGGGTTCTTCCATATTTCCATTAGACCTTTGGTTTGACCTTAGACAGGTGAGCTGGGAGAGCACAGAATTCTTTAGAATGGACCCTTCACCCATTCACCTGAACTGTACTGCTCTGTTAGGTACTATACCTCCTCTTATTAACTACTGAACTTTAATAAAATGTCCTTTACTATACTTTTCCTCTTTCACCCAAGTGGTCACTTACCTAAGTCATATGTAATATTTAGCTATTCAAAATAGAGAATGGACAGAATAATTCTGTGTGCTTGCTTTGTTTTTAGGCGAGGCCTTCTACCCAGGCTGGGGTTTCACTTGCTATCTAGCCAAAGCTGGTCTTGAACATCTTCCCACTTCCATCTCCCAGGTTCTAGTATCAGAGATGCAGACACTGTGCCTAGCTTTAACGTTTGTTTTTTTAGATATATGTTGTCAATATGTTAGAAAATAAAAATTTACCTTTTCTAATTTTAAATTCATGTAAAGTATCAGTGTTTCTTCTTTTCAAGTTTGCTACAAATGCAGCAATATTAGGATTGTGTACCTAAGAAATAATACCAACCCGAGAATCTCCAAAGACCGGGTCCCTGTAAGACTGTATCTGACTTCCTGTCAAGGATATGAGTGCCCTTCGTTTCCATTCAGATTTTCTTTAGAATTTAGGCCAATAAGGACTGTCTTTGAAGGTTTTGCTTTCAGGAGTGACGTTGTTGAATCCAAGGATAAGAAGAGGAGATCCAGTCTGTACTGGTCCATTCTAGACTGGTTATGAAGTATTAGCCTCATTTTACAAAGTGTACTCAGAGTACTCAGAGTGCAGTCCATACCCAGTGTCCTAGTTACTTTTCTTGCTTATTGTGACCAAATACTAGACAAGGGAGGAAGAAGTTACCCTGGCTTACAGTTAGAGAGGATTCAGTCCATCCATCATGGTGACAGGAGTGAGAGACTCCCTTAGGGACCCGCTTCTTCCAGCAAGGTCTGCCTCCTGCAGCTTCCTTCCACAGCCAGCTGGGGACCAAGTGTTCAAACCCATGGGCCTATCTGAGTCATTTACATTCAAACCAGTTTGTAGGATCATGTGACTCCTCAGAGTAGAGCTGGGGTTAGGAGTGGGGTTAGAACTGCCGCTCATGTTGCATGTTTCCCTGGAGTCAAGGGAGAGGCAGTACCCTTTACTTCCAGGCAACGTTTTTCCAGTGGGAGAGGCCCCAGGAAATCTTAATATCACAGAGCTTTCAGAATATGCAGAGGTCCATGTCTCTTCTGGTGGCTTTTTCTTAATCGTTGCCTTTATCTGCATGCTGCTTTAAAAAAAAAAAAAAAAAGAAAAAGAAAAGAAAGAGGGCCTGGGTATGGTGGACCAAGCTTGTGATTCTAGTACTCATGACAGAGACAGAAACAAGTTTAAGGCTAGTCTGGTGTACTTAACCTGCTCCAGGTTATCCTACCTGACCACATAATAAGACCCTATCTGAAAGGCAAAAAATCTGTACAGTAAAATGCCCTATTAGGAATATACAAGTATGTTTGTCAGAACAGCAGAAGACAATTCTCAGTGAATTTCTTTTATGTCGTGTTGTCTGAGGTTTCTGTCCTGCCTGGTTACCACAGTCGTTAGGTCCCACAGAATCACACAGAAGTCTACATTAGTTATAAACTGATTGGTCCATTAACTTCTTCTTATTAACTCTTATAACTTATATTAACCCATTATTCTTATCTATGTTAGCCACATGGCTCAGTACCTTTTTTAGTGGGACAATCACATCATCCTTCTGTGGTTGGGACAGGACTGGGCTTCCTCCTTCTCAGAATTCTCATGTTCTCATAGACCTGCCTCTACTTCCTGTCTGTTGTCCCACCTATACTTCCTGCCTGGCTACTGACCAATCAGCGTTTATTTAAAACATAGTTGATAGAATATAGACAATTGTCCTGCACCAGTGTCAACTTTTTTTTGTGAAAGAACATGCAGAACTCATCTTCAGGTTCTGTGACATCCACCTGCATTACAGGTTCTGAAGCACCCTTGAGCAGAATAGCTGTGTGTGAGCCTGTCAGCCTGTCTTTTTAAAGATTTATTTACTTATTATGTATACAGTATTCTGCTTCCATGTATGCCTGCAGGCCAGAGGAGGGCACCAGATCTCATTACAGATGGTTGTGAGCCACCATGTGGTTGCTGGGAATTGAACTCAGGTCCTCTGGAAGAGCAGCCAGTGCTCTTAACCACTGAGCCATCTCTCCAGCCCCTGCCTGTCAGCATTTCTAATGACTGTGTTAGGAGTATGACTTGGATTGGATGTTGGGAGCCTGGGTTCAGGGCATTCTTTTTCCTTTACCATTTTATCCTAAGTTTTTAAGCACACAGAGAAGCTGAAAGGATGGCACATGTACCACCTGCTACACTGGCTGTCTGTCTTCACCTTATAACCTGCATGCTTTGTTTGGCTCTGTCTTGTACTGGAGTTTTTGGTTTTTTTTTTATTTGCTTCCCTCTCCGTAATGCTGAAGGTTGGAACCAGGACTTCACACGTGTTTGGCAGGTATTCTTTCTCCCAGTCCCTACTCTGGAAGTTTTTGTTTTTAATGTGTGTTTGTCTGCTTGTCTGTATGTGTACCATGTGCATGCAGTGCCCAAAGAATCTAGAAGAGGTTGTCATCTTTTGGAGCTAGAGTAATAGACAGTTGTGAGCCCTGCAGTGTGGGTGCTGGAGACCGGACTTTGATCCTCTGCCTGCGCAGCAACTGTTCTTAAATTCTGAGCTATCTCTTTAGCTAGCACCCTGCTCTAGAGTTTTTAAAAGTAATTTCCAGATCTGTCATTTCATAACCATTCCTTTTTGTACTCCAAGTGGGTGTACTGTCACTCCTTCAGCTCTTAAGACATTTTTTTTTTGTTTTCTGTTTTTGTTTTTGTTTTTCGAGACAGGGTTTCTTTGTGGTTTTGAAGCCTGTCCTTGTACTAGCTCTTGTAGACCAGGCTGGTCTCGAACTCACAGGATCCACCTGCCTCTGCCTCCCAAGTGCTGGGATTAAAGGCGTGCGCCACCACCGCCGGGCTTAAAAAGATTTTTAACTACTGAGCAGTGGTGGCCCACACCTTTAATTCCATCATTCAGGAGGCAGAGGCAGGCAGATCTCTTGTGAGTTCGAGGCTAGCCTGGTCTACAGAGTGAGTTCCAAGACAGTCATGGCTACACAGAGAAACTTTGTTGGGTGGTAGTGGTGCATGCTTTTCATCCCAGCACTTGGGAGGCAGAGGCAGCAGATCTCTCTGAGTTCAAGGACAACTTGGTTCCAGCCAGGGCTACACAGAGAAATTTGTCTTGAAAAGGAAAACAAAAACAAAAAATTTTTAAATTATCATTTATTAATTATATAATTATGCATTAAATTCTGTGCATAAATATTTTATATTTGATGCTAACAAATAATATTGTGACATAGTTGCTATCATTCTTTCCACTTTATCAAGTAAGAGAGTAAGGGGCTGGATTGAGTAACTTGTCTAAGGTTCTATAACTAGGAAATAATGCAGTTTGAGTTCCAGCGCAAGGTCATCTGAGCCAGCCCAGTGACCCAGTCACTCCTCTCTGCTGTCTATTCCAGGCCTGTTACTGGTTATAGCTCAGAAGAGTTTCTGCCCAGTCCAGAGCACCTGCCTCATGTCATATTTGCCTGTATGTAGCAGGCTTTGCTCTTCTTCTCATAGTGCTAGAGCAGCAACTAACATCTGTGTCCATGGGTACAGGAAGGACAGTAAAAAGGGCAGAGGTGGGTGGAGTGGGATGGTGGGAGGATGAGGGGAAACAGGCTCTTCTGAACTCACCTGCCTTCGTTTTTGTTTTTGTTTTCCTCTGTTCTTCATTGTAATTTCCCATCTTTTCACTTACTTTACTGAAGAAGAATATAAAGTAGGCAGGGTGAAGCCGGGCGGTGGTGGCGCATGCCTTTAATCCCAGCACTCGGGAGGCAGAGGTAGGCTGATCTCTGTGAGTTCTAGGCCAGCCTGGTTTACAGAGTTCTAGGATAGGCTCCAAAGCTACACAGAGAAACCCTGTCTCCAAAAACAAACAAACAAACAAAAAAGTAGGCAAAAAAAAAAAAAGTGATCCCTTTCTCCCTGGACCCTGAGCCCTTAAAAGCAGTAGCAGAGCCGCAGATGGCCTGGTGTCCTTTGTTGTGCTCGTGTCATCTCTTGGTAAGAGAGAAGACAGCTGTCTGGCTCTCATGTGCTGAAGTCACCTAGGGTGGTGCCCTGGTCTTCTGTGACTTCCTGTGCGCGTGTGGGAGTAATCCCGTATGCTTATTTCCGAGGCAACCCTTGGAAGGACACCAGCTCAGAGATTGTGAATCTTTTTATTTCCTCCTTCATCTCCCTTTGTCTATGTGCTTTTGTGTTCCATCCATGTGTCTTCTCGCCTTGGAATTGTGAGTTGAATCAGAGACCAGGTGTAACAGTAGATTGGGAGCAAGGCCAAGTGAGCTTCAGAGTTCACAGGCATCTCTGGATTAACCTTGAGAGGATCGTGTATTTGTGTATTTGGGTCCAGATGCTGTATGAGGACGCGCACGGTCTTAGTTTTCTCTGTGCTGCTGTGATGAAATGCCCTAACAATCAGCGGAAGGTTTATTTGAGTTCGTAGTTCAGGCTGTGGGACTTGAAACAGCTCATCCCAGCACACTGGCACAGTGCATAGCACTCATGCCTGCTCAGCTCACCTTTCCCCTTTAGACAGTCTAACTCCACAGCCCGGCAGTTGTGCCGCTTGTGTTTAGGCTGGGCCTCCCACATCAGTTTAAACATGTGACCCCACCTCCACCACAGACGTGCCCATGGACAGCTCAGTCTAGACAGTCCCTCACGGAGCCCCTGTCTCAGTCGGTTTTAGAATGTGTTGAGTTGGCAATTGAAACTAACTACCACACTTAGATACTTGAGACTTGTAACAACAGAGTTACTTAGGAATTCATTGATGCTGAAGAAAGGGAAGTCTAGGTATCTGGTCTAATTGTTCCATTTCTGACAAATAACCTCACTCTGGGGGTGTGAGCTGTGTAGTAGTTTAGTCTCCATCATTAGGATCGGTGTAACTTGGTTAGCAAAGATGGGTAGAAACAATTATGAAGATAGACTAGATTCCCGTGCCTGAAGTGCAGTGGAGGGAGAGGACCACACCGGCTGAAGCTGGTGGTCTTGACAACAGTGTCTTTCCTGTCGCTTTAAGTGAAGAACTGGTGTTAGGAGGGTGGCGGTAGAAGCTAAGAATGGGATAAAGGAGTGCACAGAGGCCTGACCCAACGCAGGGACAAATGCGAGTCAGAAGCCAGGGCTTTGAGCAGTTTTGGTGAAATACTCTTGTCCATCCAGTAACTCTGCATTGTGCTTCAGTGTCTTTGTGACATGGTTTTCACTTTTGTTTATTTAGTACCTCAACATGCTAAGGACTTGTGAGGGCTACAATGAAATCATCTTCCCACACTGTGCCTGTGACTCCAGGAGGAAGGGGCACGTTATCACAGCCATCAGCATCACGCACTTTAAGCTTCATGCCTGCACTGAAGAAGGGCAACTGGAGGTAGGCGTTTCCCTGGGGCTGGTCCAGGAGCTCTGTGATACTTTCTGTGTTTTAGATCCTCTTTGTGGGACAATTGAAATCAAAACTGTGTTGATAATCAGTGAATCCATATTGATCATTACTTCATTGACTCCTTACACCAAATTATTCATTTTGATTATTGTATGGTGGGGGTGTGTGTACACATGTGTGTGCGTGCATGTGAGTGTGCATGTGCATGTGTGTGTATGCTTTCGTTCATGTATGTGAGTGGGCATGCATATGTATGTATGTGTGCGTGTTGTATGTGTGCATGCACACACATGCATGTCATGGTGCATTTGTGGAGGTTTTAAGATGACTTTGTGCTAGGGTCTTTTTCTCTTTTTCCACCTTTGTTCGGGTTCTGGGGCTCAAACTCAGGTCACCTTGCCCAGCAAGCACTTACCCACGGAGCCACTGTCCCAGCCTCAGTTTCTCTTGTCCCAGCCTTTCCCTGAAGCACTAGTGTTTCTCTGTCAGAATGCCTTTACCTCAGCTAGTCTGTAGTCCTTACTCTGGTGTTCTTGGCTGTCTAGAACCAGGTCATAGCATTTGAATGGGATGAAATGCAGCGATGGGACACAGATGAAGAGGGGATGGCCTTCTGTTTTGAATATGCACGAGGAGAGAAGAAGCCTCGATGGGTTAAAATCTTCACACCATATGTGAGTGGGAGATGGGGGCACAGGGGAGAGAGAGTGGGCTTTAAGTAAATCCTAGTGGGAACTAAAGGGAAAAAATGCATGAATCTGGGGCTCCAGGAAGCATTGAAGTTATGATCTCAGAGAATTCTTTCTCTCCATTGTCTTGCTGTAGTTATTGTTTGTTTGTTTGTTTGTTTGTTTGTGACAAGATCTCACAATGAAGCCATGGTTGGCCTGGGACTTGCTAATGTAGACCAGGCTGGCTTTGAGCTCAAATCCGCCTGCTTCTGCCTTCTGAGTGCTGGGATTAAAGATGAATGCCATCACAGCCTGGTTTCTCTGGAGTATTTCTATAGCCCTAAACACATACTTCATTCCTTTGTTGATAGCCATAAGATCAAAAGGAATAGTTTGATGTTTTGTCCAGCTGGGATTGTGAAATTGCATCCATATGTCATAGTCACCACTAGGAGGAGCTCGAGAACAATAGATTGCCAGGTCTGTGTTTAGGGTTCACAGCAGGATCTTTTTCTGTCCTGGGTGGGTTTGGAAGGTGGGGTGATAGAGCTGAAGTTCAAAGACAGATCTTGTGTTTGCTCTTGGGAAGTCAGTGAGTATTGCTACCTTTTTTTTTTCCAGTTCAATTACATGCATGAATGCTTTGAGAGGGTATTCTGCGAGCTCAAGTGGAGAAAAGAGGTAATTGTAAAGAATTCTTGAATTAATTTCCTCATCTTCTTATTTAAAATTTATAGGTCCATGACCAAATACTGGGACCCTCACCTCCATTTCTGTCTTTCTAGGAATATTAGTTAGAGACTGATTGTCCCATGTGAGCCAGGACATTCTCCCAGCAAGGCTGGCCTCTGGATGGTGAATGGGCTATGCACAAAGCCCTGCTTCTCCCCTTGTGTAGGGGTGGACACTGGCTGCAGGCTCTTCCACCTCTCATGGCTTCATGGACCCTCTTCTGCCTGTTTGTTTGATTTTTATTGTTGTTGTTGTTTTAATCAAATAACCCTCCATGCTGTTCCTGACCCAGGAGAGCACCTGCCCTGAGTTTTAGCCATCTGCCGGGATAAGTCACAGTAGGGTCTTTCTTCACTAACCAAGAACATACATGTGGGGGAAATTTGTCGCACTGTTGTTCACAGCATCCGTGCTGGAGCAGAATTTAGAAAACTGTCTAAATACTCAGCTACTTAAATTCTCAGAGAAAATCAGGGAATCAAAAGGTCCGGTCAGTCATGTGGAAGTTGATGTTCTTGCTATAGTAGAAAGAACACTGGGCTCTGAAAGTCACCTGGGATTTCTCCTGCTTCTTTGGTCTGTGATTTTGGGTAAAGCAACTTCCTTAGATCTGAATTGTCTCTTGTAAAACAGGAAGACTGAGCCAGGTGGTGGTAGTGAGAGAGAGTTCTCTGTGCTCAAGGAGGCTGTGGTTCTGGATGGGAAGCTGGTCAAGCTGTCAGCTAGGCTTGCTGCTCCAGCTCTGTCTGAGGATTGTCTCCAGATCAGAGTCCACGCTGCTCCTCAATAACTCTTCTTTTTTTTTTTCCTTTCAGAATATTTTCCAGATGGCGAGGTCACAGCAGAGGGATGTGGCCACCTAGCCTTTCCTCATTCCATCCCTTCTCCTTGCCCTCATTCTCTTGGCCCTCTTGTCTCCCATGTCAGACAGTAACCATTAACACAAAAGAAGAAAAAAAGGTCGTTATATCCCAAAGTCCTAAGCTAAATATTAATAATTCCCTGTGAACTTCACGTCTCTGGAACTGAGCTGGTAGAGAACAGCAGGTTGATAGTGCCAGAAGTCCACTGAGATCAGACAGAAGTAAGCCCACCAACTCACCAAAGGCACCCTTGTCGTTTCCCCAGGCCTCGTACCAACAAACTCTCCTGTACTATATTTTTAAAACTGGAACTATGAACTCCATCCGTTTGCACTGTTCAAGCATATATATGTATGTATGTAAAAAATTATATATACACAAATTAGCTGCACGTATATACATATATATTTCTTTTTAAATTTCCTATTGATGGCAGTACCTTTTTTAGCTTGTGTTTTTACACACCTTTCACTGAATTCATGACCTCTCTCTTGCTCTCTTTATTTTGAAACAAACTTTAAAAAGGAAAAAAAAATTACAGGGAAAATACCTCTCCTCATGCAGGACTCAGAAAGTTTACAACCTGCTTGGTTCCCCCCCCTTTTTTTTGTGTTGAGTACAGTTTCTGGCTATTGGTTTGCCATAGAGTCCGAGGAGCAAGGAATGTATGTCTTTATCTTCAAGAGGGTGCTGAGGAGGAGAAAGGCTGTTTCTCAAGAGCAACTAGACTGCAGGTCTACAGGGAGTCTAAAGACCTATGGTCTCCATTCCAAGTCATTGTGACTGACTAGTCCATTCTGCATCTCCTTCCTGTTTCTTTCGGGCCTTTTATATGCTTCCTTTCAACTGGCCCAAAACAGAGGTGAGGGTAGTGTCAGGGAGCTGTCACCATAGGAAACTTCTCTTCTGCAACAGGGACAGTATTAGGAACATACGGAGGGAAGGAAGGAAGCAGTGCCTCATGTTTATAAGGGTTTACCTCCTCCGTTCCTGTGGAGTAACTACCTTTATTTTATACCCTCCATGACTTCCTTAAACAGTTTTGTGGGGAGGGAGTGACTTGGGGAAACTTAGAGTCTGGGTCTCTGTCAACCAAATCATAGCCCTGTTCATGCCAGCTCAGGGCCAGGAAGAAGTGGAATATGCTTGATTTCAGTTGGTCTCCACTCTTTACTTCAAAGGGGACTGGAGAGAAGTCTCTCAGAGTTCTTCATCTGGGGCTGGATTGGGCCTCAGTGGGCAGAGTGCTTGCCTGGTGTACACAAAGCCCTAGGTTCCACCCCAGCACAGCATAAATCTGGGTGTGGTGGTGCACACCTGTAATCTCAGCACTTAGTCAGAAGTTCAAGCCCATCCTGAGTTCAGGGTTATCCTTGATTCCATGAGACCCTGTCTCAGAAGTAGAAGAGGTCTTTGTCTGCCCTTGCATTTGGACTTCTAGGGCCCAAGAACTACATTAGGGGCATAGGCCAGGGCTGGCACTAGGGTAATATTCTCAGACCTTGAGTTCCTGCTTCCCCGCTGTACCTTCCAAATAGAAGCCTCCATCGGCTGGCATCTGGGCTTTATACAGCTGGAAGGCAGCCGGAATTGGGTGGTGTTGGCAGTGTTGGGTTTGGTTTAAAACTTCATACTGCTTTTATACTGGTTTTGCAGATTACTAGGAGACCACTTTTCTGTCTCTATTATTCTGGCAGCCACTTGTTAGGACAGCCTGTTCCTTCCCTCTACAAATCTGTGGGACCACAGAGTATAAAATATACGAGTGGTGAGTGTTTAAAGTTGGAGAGGGTGGTACTTGATTTGAAGGCTT
Organism: Microtus ochrogaster; assembly: GCF_000317375.1. Taxonomy (NCBI): domain Eukaryota; kingdom Metazoa; phylum Chordata; class Mammalia; order Rodentia; family Cricetidae; genus Microtus; species Microtus ochrogaster. Next base: position 4,142,250 of record NC_022022.1, read on the forward strand.
TGATCCAGGATCAACTCTTCCTTCTGGCTTTAATCCTGAGTCTGAGTACCTTAAAAGTAGATGCATTGATTTCTACTCCAAGGTACTTTGGAGGTCATCTTTGTTCAAACTGTAAAAATAGCAACAGTGTGCTCCTGTTCCCTCAGTGAGAGAGGCATGAAAGAGTCTACTTAACAGCCTTCTAGAGAAGAGATGGCTTTTTGGAGGTCTCTAAGTATGAGCCCCAAAGGTGTTGGCCTGTTAACAGAATCTGTGTAGGAGCAGCCTGGGTCTGCAGTCTCATAGCTGCAGCAAGGAGACGGGAAGGGGGAGACCCCGAGGGCTCAGAGTAGGGCTCCAGTCATGGAGGCAGAGGCCACCAAGGCCAGAGACCCACAGCATCCAGCCCCTTTGCATGAAGCAGTGTTAGATGTAACTCTACTCCATCTGCCCATTTCCCCTGCACTTTTTCTTTAGTCCCTACTATGTTTTGTAGTCCTGGCTTCTGCCCAGGGTGGCATCTGTCTCCCAGTCTTCTTTTGCAGTTTGTCTCTGAGAAAGGGAATCCGCCTCCCCATCTTCACCCCAGCAGGATCTTCCTGCTCTCCCATTGTCTCCTCCATGTTGAGTTTCTATGAGACAAAAATTCAGAAGATTTTTATGGACCCTGAGAAACCTGACCCGTAGGAAGCTTTGTTTGGGTAGTGCTTTGAGCTTGCTGCTCTTTGTATTTTTATCCTGGTGCACATTTTCCTGCCCTCCCCATGCCGAGGCCTAAGCTCAGCACAGCTACATATACTTTAGTGCTTAGGGCAGCTCCGAGGCCTGGACAGAGCTCTCAGGGAGGAACGAGATAAATATTCCAGCATCCTCTTGCCTGGCCCATTTAGTTTTATCCTTTAGTTACCTGGGCCAGTAGCTTTGAGTTACCCCTTTTATAGCTCCAACCCTGTGCTTGGAGCAGCAAAGTAGGGCACTGATAAGAGGGGACACCTCTTTCATCTCAGAATTTCCAGCTTAAGGGCCAGCTCCTAGAAAGCCGCTTTCTTAAAGGGACCTGCATGCATATGAGTTGACCTTAAGTCTCCCGGACTGGAGGGTCTCCCTGTCTCCTGTCCATTAATATGTCTGGGGATGGCCTCAGCACATGGCTGCTCCTTCGCCAGTTTCGTGGGTTACTTTAACTTCATTTTGGAGGAGGGAGAGAGTGGCCGAATACTCAGAACTAGTGGGAGGGAGAATGCTTCTATAGCCCCCCACCTTGGTTTCCTCTTAATCCAACCTGAGTGCATCTGCCAGGCTCCCTCTACCTAGACAGCAGCAGCTTTTTCAGCAGTAACTGAGGTGTACGGAAACTGGGCTCTAGGGAGGAACAAGACTGAAGAGGGGCTGACTCTGGTAGGAGCACCTGGCCAGCTGCTAAACGTGGGTGCCAACTTGATATCAAGCCCCCTTTTAAGCCAGTGAGCTGGGCTTCAGTTTTTCCCAGGCCATGCATCCTTTTAATTTATTTGAGAGAAACTCTTAATTGTATTTTCACTGCAGTATCTTGTATTTTTATTTGTGATCTATGAAATGTGAAGAGAAAATGCAGAGACCACACTGGCTCCAGTGTTTCTCCAGCCCCTGCTCTAGAGCTAACCACTCTAAGATTGTTTGGTAATGTCACTTAGTGTAATTAATTGTAACATATTCTTTTAAATAAATTGATTTATTGATGAAACAATTCTTTGGTTTCCTAGACTACAAATCCTTTGGGTTATGTGGGAAGAACTAAGGAGGGGCCCTTGAGAGTTTGGTTGGAACGACTAGTCTGAAGATGAGAGGGAACATCTGACTGGTTTCCCAGTACCCGGAGAGGCAGGGGATAGAGGCAGGAAGGGACAGTTCTTTTCCCAGTAGCTCCCTCAGAAATCCCACCTGCTTCCTCAGCTCTTCGTTTGTTGAGCTCTCCTGCACAGAATCTGTGACTATTCACAGACCCCTTCACCAAGCACAAAGAAAACCTGGCAGAGCCTCTGGGACATAGTATTAGGCCCCACCTCGCCCCCAGCATGTGTGGATCTCCTAAGTAAACAAGGAAACATTTTTAGATCACCCCTAGCGAATACCTAGGCAGCACCAGGTCTGGGGGCTGAGAATAAGGATGATCCTGTTCTCCTTGCTCTGAGGTACCAGGCCACCTCCTACTCAGAAGCTCAGCATTTGTAATGGGTCAGACATCTGTTTTATGAATCTTTGTTTTTTCGTTATTTTCATAACCTTTACCACTTGCTTTTCTTCCTTAGCTGACCCTAAGAGCAAGGACCAAGTTTGACATTTGGATTTGGGAAGAGCCGATATTCACTGTCTCATTCGCCCAGCCGCCAACGTCTAGTATTTGGAATCTGACACTGGCCACTAGACATTAAAAAAATCTTTTTTTTTCTTTAATTAGGAGAGATCCATAGAAAGGTAGAATTATAGAATTAGAATTACAGAGGTTAAAGCCAGCTCCATTAAGAAATACCATGTGTATGGGACATCGTGTGAGAAACTACAGTAGATACAGGTATGGTCATAGCCTTAAGAGGAGATTTCAGGGCTATGAGCGTTCCAGTTAAAGGCCCAGACATGGTGGTGCATGTCTATAAACTCAGGACTCAGGAAACAGGAGGATTAGGAATGTAAGACCAGACTCAGCTACACAGCAAGTTCACGGCCAGCCCGGGGCCACATAAGACCCTGTCTCAAAATTGAGGGAAGGACCAAGATGGTTCAGTAAAGATGCTTGCTGCCAAGCCTGACCACCTGAGTTTGATCCCTGTGTCCCACGTGGAAAGAGAAAACTTGATTTCCACGAGTGATTCTCTGCGTACACATGAGTTGTATTGCATGCACATATGCAATAAATATAATAAATATTAGGACTTAAAGATGAAGGCAAACGGAAATTAATGTGAATTATTTAACATGAGTAGAATTTCATCAAGCAGGTCTCAAACAGTATTGGGCTGTTATGCATAAGACACTGCAGCAATGGAGAATGAAGAAACCCGGGGTAAGAAAGACCAGACTTGTCCAGAGCACAGTGAGAACGCTGTTTCAGCTGAACAGAGGGTATGTACAAGAATGCAGTTGGAGGTAAGGGTTCCCCCAGCCCGTTTCTACACACACACACACACAGAGAGAGAGAGAGAGAGAGAGAGAGAGAGAGAGAGAGAGA
>NC_022022.1:4145758-4158984 GCF_000317375.1 Microtus ochrogaster
AAAAAAAAAAAAAAAAGAAGCAGACACAATGATAACTGAAAGGAAGGAATAGATATAAGGAAAAATTGTAGCAATGAAATCTTCAGTGGTGTAATAACATTGAGTTTACATAATAGGGGAGTGTGACTAGAGATGCAAGAGTTGAGCCAGGCCAGGCAGAGACACCTGCAATGCCTGCTCTTGGGAAGTGAAGGAAGGAGGATTAGGAATTCAAGAGCATCTTTGGCTACATAGCAAGTTCAAGATCGTGACTACATGAGCTCCCATCTCAGAAAATCAAGTGGCCTAGAGAGATGCCTCATTGGTTAAGGGCACTGTCTGTTCTTCAGAGGACTCAGGCTCAGTGCCCAGGACATGGAGACTCAACCGTTTGTAACTCTAGTTCCAGGCTCTCCAGTCCTCTCTGTGGTTTCTTTGGGCACCGGGAAAATGTGCACAGATACACATGTGAGCCCTCACATAAAAACCCTACAGTTAGGCAAGATGGCACATGCCTCTAATCCAGCATGCAGGGGAACAAAGAAAGGTCCATTCCGAGTTCGAGGCCACCTGGTATACAGAGCACGTTCTAGGCCAGCCAGGGCTACACAGACAAACACCCTGTCTTGAAAAACCAAAAATCAGTCAGTCAGTAATCTCTAAAAACAACAGCAAGAAGCCCTGGACTGTGAAGGGAATGTATTTTAGTATCAGACTATTCAGTTTGGGCACAGGTGGGAAATCCAGTGTAGATGTCTAGGAGTCATTTAGAGGTATTTTATGTGTATCGTGTGAGTTGGGATTAGCTGGCACTGGAGTTACAGACAGTTGGGAGTCACTCTGTGGGTGCTGGGACCCGGAATTTGAGTCCTCTGCAAGAACACTAAGCACTTTGAGCTACCAAGCCGTCTGTCCAGCCCCGGCAGTCGTTTCTTCCTGATTACTAAATAGCTTCTGGTGTTGAGGGCACCTGTTTAGGGCAGTAGGCCTGTAGCAGTGAAGAAAGCATATGAAAGTCACTCGGCAAACCTTAGTGAACTGGAGTTGACGCTGCTTGGAGAGTAGGTGGGAATAGAGGCAGAGGAGCACCCTGCAGACTTCTGTAGTGGGGCAGTGGGTATGGACAATAAAGGGGCCACCTTCGTTGTTGGGCTGACTGGAAGATGTGGGAGAAGCTGAGTGCAGTGGCCTCTGTCAGTAGTCTCAGGACTTGAGAGGCTAAGGATCGGGAAGACTGAGACCACCCTGTCTCAACCACCCCTCCCAGAAATGGGGGGAAAGAAATGGAAAGTTGTAATCCAGACTTGGACATGAGTGGGTAAGTGTGGTCATGTTCACTAACAGGAAAACCAGGGGAAAAGGTAGACCAAAATGAGTGCAGGAGAAAAGCAAGGGGTGTGTGGCAGGAACTCTTTATTGAGCAGGAGAGGAGGATGCAGTCCTTTGGATGGAAATTGGAGAAATGGACAATGAGCCATGTGGTCGTACACGTGTGACCCCAGAATTGGGAGGTGGAGATGAGGAGCAGGAGTTGAAGTTCATTCTTTGATCTGGAGAGACCATTCTCAGTTACATGTGGGCCACCAAGATGACTCCGTGGTCATTCAGGACCCACATGGTGAAAAGAGAGAATCAGCTTTTCCCAGAAATTGTCCTCTCCCCACCACGTGCCCTGGTGCATGCTTGTCTGCATGCATGTGTGTGCACATTGAATAGTAAGTGCTTAAAATAGAGGCTAAGCCCGGTGGGGGCGGGGGTGCATGCCATTAATCCCAGCACTAGAAGGCAGCCTGGTCTTCAGAGGGCTCCAGGACAGCCACGGCTACACAGAGAAACCCTGTCTTGAGAAACCTAAATACATAAATTTTAAAAATAGAGGCTGAAAGGTGAGAAAGCAAAGCTTTTCTAGAACCAAGACATTGGGTTAGATCTCTTCAGATTCTCCTTGAAGGGAAGCTTGGCCTTCAAGGGAACTCTTGGGTCACAAATACTTGAGACCCAAGAAGTAAAATGCTTACTCAAAAAGACCATGACTTTTAAATCAACAAGGAGCAACGTCGGGTAGGGCTAGCTCACGTGTGTGTACATAGAAGGGAAGAGGAGAACATGAACTCACCAGGGCTTTCCCTGCTGGGCCTTGTCAGCCCTAGTTTCCCTACAGGATATTTTCCTCAGTGTTGGGTTTTTGGTTGTAAAGTTAAAATGACATCTATCTCATCTGTTAATGTGCCATCTACACTCCTCTGCCTCAGCAAGTTATTAGAAGGCCACACTAGACAGTAACTGAGGTGGTGCCGCCACATCCGCCTACAAGCAGGCCAGGAGCAGGAGGGAGGGGACACAGTCATCCTGGGAGATTCTCTTGGTCTGGAACTCACCTCTCATCTTGGTTCTGACCTACAAACTGTTATAAAGCTGAGATAGCTCTGGGGGAAACTCCCAAATACTAGCTGCCAGCTCCTGTTGGCCTTACGCTGACTTCTTGTCACCACGTGCATGCACTCACACGGCCGGCCCATCTCTAAGATTTCAGGTGCCTTATTAGCTGAGCGTCCTGCCTGAATCCTTCCTCTAAGTGGTTGGTCTTCACTGCCAGTTTGACTGGATTTAAAACTGACCTAAGAGCATGTCTTGAGAGGATGAACAAGAAAGGGTACCCTGGTGTGGGTGGGTGGGTGAGTGGCACCATCCCATGGGCCACAGTCAATGAAAAAAAAAAAGGTGATCTGCTCTAGCAGCATAAACCAGCCACCTCCTGCTGCCACCAACATGGGCTCTCCTGCCATGTGCATGGAAGCCTCGGCCCTTGAGTTACTGCTTGTCACAGAAGGAAGGACTATAGAAAACAGAACCCCATTCTTCATCTCTACCACACCCAAATGTATCTCCATAGTGCTGTGTGTGTGTCTGTGTGTGTCTGTCCCAGGCTGGCCTCAGAACTTCCCATGTGCTGGAATTACAGCCATGTGCTGCTGTGCCTGCCTTCTTCTAAACTATGGACCCTGCTAAGAGGGGAGGGGAGGGGAAAGGTGGGGTTAGCTCTGAGGAGTTACACATGGCTGTAAGTTTCTCTTTTGCCCTGATATTTACCCCCACCCCACGATTCCTTCTCTTCCTTGCTTTCTTTCTCATTATCTCTGTGTTGGTGTAGAGGGCCCTGGGCACCCTTGGCAAGTGTTTTCCCACTGAGCTACATCCCCAGCCTGCAGACACACTTCCACTGAACAGCTCTGGCCTGAGGCCAGGTCATAACTGGATGAGGGCAAGTCTGTAAGAACCTGGGGAGAGCTGCTGCCTACCAGTGGCCTGTGCCCAGTGAAGGGAGCCCACACCACATGATCCCTTGGTGTGACAAGTGAAAGCATTCTTGGGAAAGAATCATAGGAATTGACTTTGAGACCTGCCGGATGGAGCGCTCTAGCACCCTGTTTGACACTGCTGGTGCTCTTCACCTCAGGAACAGGTGAGAAGACAGCAGCTGGACAGGTGTACAGCTTCCTCTTTTCTGGCATTGTGACTCTGGGGAAAGGAGCTACCCTTCCAAGCATCTTCCCTGCCTGTTGCTAATTACCTCCTGCCCATAGGGCTGCTGGAGAATAAGGAATGAACGCGAAGGGTCAGCACAGGACCACAGGCACACAACAATGATAGTGTTAGCCAGCTCCTAGTGTCACCGGAAACAAGACCCCAACCTTCAGAGAGGCCTGCTGACCAGTACACTCCTGCAGGTCCTTCCGCTGTGCTTGACTCTGAACAGCATTCTAGAATCAAGCCCCCAAAGATGAGTGAAGTTATGAGCAAGGCTTGACCATAGCAAGGGCTTGACCTTCCTCAAAGTTCTGTCTCCCTAACCCTAATCTCCTTCCCTCCCTCCCTCCCCCTCCCCAATGTGAACGCCCTACTCTCAACCTTCCAAGACTCATATTGGGTGCTTTTAAACTTCTTTCTTTATTTAGACAGAAAAGACCAACTTTTCAAAAGTAAAACTGAATAAATAAATAAGTAAAGCATAGAGTGTCAAAAATTGACTCCCCTTCTTGCCCGCTACCATCCCACCCCCACCCGTGTTCTTTTTCCTAAAACTTCTTCCTAAAGAAAATGATCAGGTAATAAACCCCTTTAACCCCTCCCCACACCCTTCCTCCCAAATACCCAATTACCCCCAAAGCAAAGGGAGAAATCAAGAGAGAGGAAAAAAAAATCCAAGGGCAACATTGTCTAAACTCCCAGAAAGAGGGTGGCAGCGCCTGGCTGGTTGGGCTGGGTGAGGCCTTGGTGGTCCTGGTACTCACATGGAGGCCAGCAGAGACTGTAAACATTTTAGGGATTCAGGGAAGGTCTTTTCCTCATGAAAGGAGGGTCTCTGTGACTGGCTGGCAGAGAGGCAGCCCTCAGGGCTCCCCGACACCCTCCTTTGAGGGGCTCTTGGGGGAGGCAATGAGTGTTAGGACTAGGAGCCTGGGATTTGGAGATATCCTACCTCTAGCTGAGGGTGGAGGGAGAAGTGAGAGCCAGCTTCTGAGAAGCCCCTACAGTGGGGAGGAGGCTGGGGTGAGAAAGCTTGGGAGAGCGGATGCCTGGCTGCCCTCAGGGGGGCACAGCTACTCCAGGCCCACTAAGGGGAGACAAGTGCGAACGGTGGGTGCAGAGGCCCGACTCTGGAGCCTTAGCAGAAGGCAGATAGCCCTGGGCCTCCAAGCCTATTCCTTGCTTCCTCACAAAGGCCAAAAGGGCACTGGGGAGGAAATAGGCTCTTGGAGCCAGGGAAGCAAAACCATGGCCCTTCAGAGAGGCAAGGTGGAGGGAGTGAGCCAGGTCCTGGACCTTTAGGGCCATGAAGCAGCTTTTGCCCCAGAGTCCAATCAAGGCCCAGGGCAGATGTGCAGAGAAGGCCGGGGCCAGTCATGGGAAGAGAGTGCCCTTCCTCTGGTATCTCCAGACCTGTGAAGAAAGGAAATCTGGGTGACGCACAGGGAAGATGGCTGATACCGGTCATGGGTTCCGGGAAGGGGGCGGGTGGTGGCAGGGAGGGATGGCACCTATGATGGGGCTACTTGAGAAAGGCAGGCCATCAGAAAGGCCATGTCCCAACAGAACCATCCGCTCACCTCCCCCATCCCTCCAGCTATGAGGGCATAGAGCAGGGAGAGAGAAATGGGGAAGAAAGGGTGGAACAAAACAGAAGCTGAAGCTATTAGGAAGAAACACCAGACAGAGCTAGAGGGGAGAGCAGCAAAGGAACGAGACAAACAGGCAGGCAGAGATAACTAGAAGGAAGGAGAAGACAGACACCTGGAGAGGGGAGCATCCGCAGAGACTGGGGTGACCCAGGAGGGGCTTAGGGATGGAGTGACACCACTCCTAGCCCTAAGGTACTGTTCTCATTCCTTTTTGGAAAGGAACAAAGGAAGCAAGAGAAAAATGCACAGACCACAAACCACAGTCACCAACCACTGTTGACCAAGCACATCCCGCGAGCTGCCCCCGGCCCTGAGCCTGGGCTGGGGGGGCGCTTCCCTCCACAGCCCCTCCCCAGATAACAAACAATTGGCTCCAAAGACAACACGCTCGTTCCATGCAACTTACAGGGGCCCGGAGCAGGGGTCCGGGATGGGGGCTTCAGCCGACAATGGACACGGACCCTGGGCTGGGGGCCCCCAGGGTGGGGGGAGTTAAGCAGCCAGGATTGAAGGGAAAGGGGAGAAACAGAAATGTGGGTATTGTTCTTGGGTTGTGATTTTTTTCAAGGTTTGGTCCAAAGGAGATTAAACAAATCAAAAGTAGCCAGGGTTCACAGCTCTGTGCCCCAAGTCTGAACGGCAGCCTCACTGGGGTGGAGGGGCTCTACTCAGTACAAATCCCAGGTCGGTGCTATTCCACTTTCTCCACTAAGCCAAGCCACACCCACTCCCATCTGTGCTGTGTTCTGCCCCAGAGTCCACTGCCCTGGGAAAATCACCTGCAGTTAGGGCAACAGGCAACAGGACCTGAGTGTCCCCACTTCTTGGGAGACAAGGTTTCCGAGCCAAGAGGCTCTGTGACCCTCCAGTTCTCTAAAGCAGCCTCCTGCCCCCCCCCAAACCTACTTCACTAATTACATCCAACCCAAAGGAAAACCAGAAAAGAGAAAGACATAGACACACAGACACTGACCAGACAAACAAGACCAGATTCTGTGGAAAACTCTGGGAGCAGACACAGGTGTAGACTTGGCTCTCCCTGGGGTGGTGTGTTTGTGTGCACACATGCTCACGCATGGGTGTGTATGTGTGTGTGTGCGTGCTTGCAGGAGGCACAAATGACTTAGTAGCTGAGGGAGTGGCCCAGATCCCACTTTCTTTTGCTCAGCATCATGGTGGGTCGGTAGTGGAAGAAGGGTGGGGGGTTCACTTAAGGGGTCTGGCCCCAGTGTGTGGAGTCTGGAGATGAGGTCACAGGACAAAGCAGCACCCACCTGAAGCCCTTAGTAGGGCCTGTTTGCATCCTTAGGCCGCTTTAGCTGGACTTTGAGGCGCTTCATGCCAATCTGGAAGCCATTCATAGCCTGGATGGCAGCCTGGGCACTGGCTGGATTGTCGAAACTCACAAAGCCTGGGGTGAGAAGGGCATAAGGCCGGCCTGGCTCCACAGAGCTGTCCAGCCGTAGCGCCAGGGCTACTTGTTTGTTTCCCAGCACCACCCTGCTCCCTCCGAGCAACTCTAAAACCTGGAGACCTGCCTGACACACAGGAGGCAGTCAGAGAGAAGTGGTTTATGATAGGTTTAATGAGTGAATCCAGTCCAGCCATTCACAATCTAGGATGTGTTTCTCAGTGTTCTTAGCATGTGTGTGTGAACATAGGATCTCATGATACTACACGTGTGTGTGCATGTGTGCACACATGTGTGTGATGTGAACATAGGATCTCATGCTACTACACGTGTGTGCATGTGTGTGATGTGGACATAGGATCTCATGCTACTACATGTGTGTGATGTGGACATAGGCTCTTGTGCCATTGCACTTGTGTGTGTGTGATGTGAACATAGGATCTCATGCCACTACACGTGCTCAGTGTTCTGAGCTACATCTCTAGCCCCAAGGTTGGTTCTTAAGGAGGAAGATGAAGCTATGATGTTTTTACAAGAGCCAGGCTTGGGTGGCAACTGTATGGGCTGGTGGGTGTGTCGGAGATGGTTTTTTTGTGGTCTTGTATAATTGGGCTTTCAAATGCTGAGCTCATTGAGACCCTAAATGCCTCCGAATGTGGCAAACTTTGTTCTAAGTTAGAGTTCAAACAAAAATGTCCATGGGTCTTTTGGATCATCATGTTCTTACCAAAACATTTGCTCTGGTTGGTGGCCCGGTCAACAAAGACTTTGGCTGAGATGACGTGACCAAAAGGGACAAACATCTGAAGGATCTCTGAGTCCGTGAACTCCTGGGGCAGGTGGTAGATGAAGATGTTGCAGCCATCAGGGCCTGGGTGGCAGCAGAGATAGAAGGGATAGCTCAGAGACTGGGAAATGCAGACTGGACCATCAGAGGTGGGGGCGGGCTGCTGCAGAGAGTAGCTGCCAATCCAGGCCCCCGGCAGTGTGGGACCGGGGTCACCATTCCTTCCATCCTCACACATAAGGCCAGAGCTGAGTTTGGCCCAGAACCATCGGGAGTACCCAAGCCCACAACATGGGTGGTTCACAGCTATCAGGACCCTGCCCCTGGCTGGCACCTTCCCGTTGTTGCTGTTGCTGTTGTTGTTGTTGCTGCTGCTGCTGCTGCTGTTGCTGAGGTGGTGGTGGGGGCTGCTGGGCGACCAGGGCTGGAGGCTGCGGGAACGCAGGTGCAACCAGGCTGTAGGCTGCAGGATAGGCTGCTAGGGTAGTGAAAACAGGAAAAGCAAATGGGGGTTCCCCGACCTCTCACAGCCAGCCTTGTCTCCCTCTCCAGCCCAATCCAGTGGACTCCACAGGACTGAGCGTGTCAGGGAAGGGGCTTCCTCGGATCAAGTCCCGGGGGTGCTTCCTCAAGCATCCACTCTCACAGGCATAGCTTGTCAGGAAAGCCTGAGGGCGTGGTTGGCAGAGAGCATCGAAGGAGGCTTAGGTGTATAGTTTCTAGGTCTGCTTTCCTCACGCCGTCCCCCCCACCCCGTGCATGTGCAGGCCCAGGCCCGCACCCTCACCTGTGTACTGCTGCATTCCCGCATAGGCCTGCTGGAGAGGGTCCACAGGGGCAGCAGGGCTCTGAGCTGAAGGGAGCACCACAAGCCATGAGTGGGTCTGGGATGGGACATGATGGGAACCCCACCAGCGTCCCTCTCAGCCAACAGAGCCTCGTGGGGTAGGGGTGAGGGGTGAGATGAGAAGGGGAGATGCTTATGGCAGTAGGAAAAGGGAAAGAGCCCAGTGTCCGCAGACAGGTCTATGACTGACTACGGCCAAATTGCTCTACCTCTCAGTCTCAGCTGCCCTAGCCAAGAACGCGAAGAATGCCAGGTAGAGTAGCACATGACATTAATCCCAGTACTTGGAAGGCAGAGGCAGGCGGATCTTTGTGAGTTCCAAGCTAGCCTAGCCTATATAATGAGTTCTGGGAAAGCCTGGGCCACACAGAGAGACCCTATCTCAAAAACACTAAGAACCCAAGGGGCACTCCTGCCCAGGAAGAGAGCAAGAAAAGCACCTTAAACCCTGAGGTTGGAGAGGGAAGGTGTGTCATGGCTGCCAGCATGGGAATGGTGGCCAGGATGGCTGATGGAGCAAGGTGGGCAGGCAAAGAGCCGCACCTGGGTAAGGGTGAACCCCGTTGGGATACAGAGCATCAGGGGCAGGCTGCCCTGCGGGCTGGGTGGGCACCGGGCTGTAGCCGTTGACGCCCAAGGCAGCAGGGATGGCAGAGACAGGCGTGGCAGCAATGGCAGGAGGGGTGCTGGTTCCTAGGAAGGAGAAAATGATAGCGACAGAGCAGAGACAGGCACACAGATGCAGAGAACGAGCTGGCACACTGGGGGCAGGGTGGAGCAAGCGGCCCTTCTCTGACCCCAGCACCTCTTGGACCTGGTGGCTTCCCCCGCTCACAGCCACCATGCTATGTGCCCACCTGTGTTTCTCCCTAGCCCTAGCTGCTCAGCATAGGCCTTACCTGAGGATGGAGTGATAGGGGTGGCGATGAGGCCATTGCCATTGATGGCAGCCATGTGCTGCATCTGTACAGCAGCCATGGTGGCCATAGGGCTGAGGTAGGCACTGTGAGCTGCTACCAGCGCTGCCTGCTGCTGCATCAGCTGTGGGATGGGGAGAGGAGAGTAGGGCCAGGCCCCCAGCACTGCTGTCCACCTCCCTCCCGAGCCCTGCTTCGGTGTTTTGGGGATGGAGGGAGGGCATGCTTACGGCCTGGGTGTAGGCGCTGTAGGCTCCAAACTGGAGGGCAATAGGGCTGAACATGCCCAGTTGGGTAGCCACCTGCTGCATTCGGCGGAGACCTCGCTCCTTCTCTGTGTCAGCAAACTTTACCACCAGGCTGGATGAGGCACCCTGGGCATTGGGCCCATGTGTCACAGGCAGAGTCAACGCCTGCTCCCTAGGGCCTCAGCACCTTTTCGTAGGCCTCTTTGGGAGCACAGCCGTCACAATGCCCAGTCCAAATGGGATCCTAATCCCACCGTCTCCCTGCACTGGGTTTGTAAAAGGCTAGATAGAATTGAGGAGTGTAAAGTTAAATGCTCAGACTGGACGGGTCTGTGGGGATGAAGAGGACAGCGCCCACAGTGGATTAGCTGTGGGGAGTGTTAGTCTGCCAGCTGTGTCATCTCCCTGCCCCTGCTGAGACTCCCAGGTCTCATGTGATGCCTCTCCACACTTTCATGCTAGCCTGAGCCAAATCGAATTTCAATTGGGATGTTTGCAAGGATTATCACAGAGTCCTATACTCTGTGAGCTGAAGGGCCTAGGGTTCAGTTCTATCAGATGCTGAGTCCTCTTCCTGTCTGATGCCCACCCTGCCTCTGCTAGAGAGCCTTGAGTTGTGGGAAGCCCCATATCTTTTGGAATCGCCTAGTTAGGTTCCGGCTAGCACTCAAGTGACTCAAGGCTAACATTCAGGAGCAGCAGTATCAGTGTGTGCTGGGCAGGTGGGGCCTCTAAGCAAGGCTGACACCCCAGGGAGCGAGGTGGGGGGCAGGGAGGGTAGAGAAGAGATGGGACAGAAGACTGAGAAACAGGAGGCTGGAGGAGAGTAAGAGAATTCGGACTGGAGATGAATAGGTATAGGAGGTAATATTTAATTCATTGATTCTTTTGCAAAAACTTAAAAATAATAAATCAGAAGTCCTATCTTAAATAGAATTTTGCTCTATGCTAGGGCCCGATGGGTGGGGAGTGGGGCTCACCGGCAGGGTCCGGCTGCTGTGAAGGGTGTTGATGGCTGCCTGGGCCTCGGCATGAGTCTGGAACTTCACGAAGGCACAGCCTGGGGTGAACGAACATTGGGGTGAAGAAGAGGGTAAATGCCTACCTCTGGGCGTACCTCACGTGAGGGCGTCCTCTGGGGTTCTGTAGACAAGGGGAGCCGTGGGAGGGCTACCTTTGCTGGTCCCATCTGGCCCCCGAAGCACAGTGCACTCGTCTATGGTCCCAAATGGTTCAAACATCTTCCGGACGTCCTCATCTGTCTGCTGCTTTCCTAGCATCCCCACAAAGAGCTTCCGGTCTTCTGGGGGCGGGGCATGGGAGGGGAGTAATGTTCAGACCCCCTGACCACTCTCCCAGCCTTTCACCTTCTATGTGTATCTGTTGCTCCTAACAAGACTTCCCCCGTCTTGGGGGACAATATCTCTAGGTGTAAAGGAGTGATAGCTGAAAATTAGGATTTAGTAATGAGCAGTACTCTCATCTCAGGTCAAGAAAGAAGGACTTGAACCTTGGCCTCATTTTTGTCATCTTTGCGAAGGGGTCAGATTTCACCTCCTACCACACACTCGCCCATCCCTTAACCCCAGCCTGAGACAATTCTCCAGTACCATCAGCCTTCCTTCCTTAGGAAGGGCCACCCTTCATCTCTCTCAAACCCTGGGCCTGGGGGTAAGAGGAAAGGGGCTGAATCCAAAGTTGTAGAACCTACCTCCTCGACTCTCGCTGTCGGCCGGCTTGACCTGGATCGGCCTGTTCATCTATCGGAGAGAAAAGAAGGAAGCTGGCAGGACCTCCTTGGAACATCCAAAAGCCCTCCCCAGCTGAGATGACCAGAGACTGACGGGAACAAAGTTGCCTCAGCCCTCTAAGATGATGGGAAGGAAAGGGCAGGGCTTGTCTAGGTTTCAGACCTGAAAGGATTAAAGGTACTGAGGAGAGGGGATGTGTTGGAAGATGTTCATGGGGCGCAGCTCTGGGCTCAGGTTGGCCTCAGAAAGCCTGGGCCACCACCCATAGGTGTTGCTCTCTCAGGTGAGAAATACTGGTCCATAGGACCCAGCTCTGAAGTCAGAGCTCAGCCAAGGGCCTGGTCAACCAGAGCTGCCCCCATCTGCAAAGTGGAGCAGACAGGGGCTATCCCATGGAGAACCCCCAAGGAAGGATGAGGGAGACCCCCACAGAGGCCTAGAATTCCTTCTAACCACTGGAGGTGTGTCTGCCTCTCTTTCTGCTCCCCTACACCCCTTGACCCCAGGGGGAAGGCACTCGGGCAGCACAAAGGGAGCAGATGCCCAGTCTCCGTGGCAACGGGAGAATGCGCACCATGGCAACCGCCCACTCAGCCTGATTTATCCGTCCCCGTCGCCCTGGCGACCGTGGTGATGTCATCACTTCTGCTTCTCCACACACACCCAAAGAAGGACTGGAAGGGGGGTGGGAACAGGGTATGCTGGGGGTGGAGGGTTGGGGAGGGGCTGAGAGGTGGGGGAGGGGCCCAGGAAAGCTTCCTGGTCCTGGAGGGAGGGAGGTGAGTGGAGTGAGCCCTGCAGGGGCCACACTGCTCGGTCTCCTGCTTTCTCTTCCAGAACCAATCCATGGTCTGAAGAGCTGAGAAAGCGCTGATGGAGCGGAGGCTCTGTGCTCCCTTTAATCCTCCCTGGCTCCCTGGTACCCCAGAGCGCTACCTTCTCCCCGACACTCACAGTACCACCCTTTGTTCAGTGCGGGTAGAAAAATTCCTACTTCTATTCTCCGTGTCTTGTTTGGTGAGTGGACTTGGGAAACTCCCACAGGTTGATTTCCTTAACCAAGATGGCGAGCGTGGTAGCGGCTGGGAAGCGAAAGCGTTCAGGATTCAGCGCTGAATTTCTGTCACTAGTGAGGACTTTGACTGCTAGGGTCACACCCGGTACCCTCACTCATGTGGTGGCGGGACAGTCTTAACTCCAGAGACCGACAGTCTGCTAAGAGTGAGGCTAAGGGTAGGCTAACGAAAATCATTTAACGAGGAGACCTAGGTCCTAGGAGGCTTGCCTTTCGCTAGGAGCCATGGCTAAGTCATTTCTCTCCACTGGGCTTCAACTTCCTCAAGAAGACAGACCAGGCATTCTGTAGCCAGGTGCTCCTTACCTTTGGTCCTCTAGCATTTGGAGACCTTTGGAATCAACAAGGAGAAATACAAAAATACAGCTCCTGGCCGGACTCTGCCAGCCAGGTGTTCAGATCAAACCTAAGACTCATCTTCAATAATATTCCTGCCCCAGCCTCCCTCCCCCAAATCTCTGGGTCTGTGAGCAGCTGGTGGGGGGTGGGAGGGTCACAGTCTCATAAATCCTCCTGCCAATCTGCCCTCCCCCCAGATTTTACCTCCTACCAATCTGGGATTATCCCATTTGAGACTCAATCTCCTCAGGAGAGAGAGAGAGAGAGAGAGAGAGAGAGAGAGAGAGAGAGAGAGAGAGGGAAGAGAACATATAGGGGAGGTCTGTGGGCTAGAGACTTATGGTCAGTTACCTCTTCTGTACTGTAAGCAACACAGGAGATTCTCTCCCAGGCCCCACAGCAGCTACCTCACCCCCCCTCATATGTGGGGACAGTCCAGTCAGGGCCACAGCGTGGACATTCTTACGATTGGCACTAGGCCCTTTCCGACAAGTCTCCAGGGAAGTTGCTGTTCTCTCAGAGATTGAGAACCTGGGAGAGGAATGATGTCGTGCCTGCCCAGGCTTCCAGCACGAAAATAGCACGTCAGTAAATACCCATGGCTGGTGTCCATCCTCGCAGACCAGTGTGGACAAACCCCCACAACACCCTCACAGAGCACTCCTCAGCACTCCCAATGCAGACCAGTGTGG
>NC_022022.1:4159318-4168254 GCF_000317375.1 Microtus ochrogaster
CTCACAGAGCACTCCTCAGCACTCCCAGTGCACACTTCCAGTCTCACTTCTTCCTGGCCTGGCACTTCCTGCGGGAAGCTCAGTTCTGTTAGCTTGCCTGGGCACACCTGCCCCCTCCCCTGAGTCCAGCTGCGCTGTGTTTACTCGGCAACCAGGCAGGCGCCTTTCCCTAGTTACCACCCACCAGGTGATAAGCCCTCCCAAGGGCCTCCCAAAGAAAAAGGGGCTATTGACACTCCAGCCAAGGTGCTCTGAGCTGCTTTCCCTAACAGAAGCACTGTTCAGTCCATCCCTCTCCTAAACAGTCAAGCTCCCACCTCCAAAAAGAGCTCGCTCTTCCTCAAAATCTAATTCTCTTGAGGGTGCAGACGAGGAACCCTGCCACTCTGGGCTCCACAGTTCCTGGTGCCCCAGAGCCCACCCTCCTGGCCTCAAGCTGATGGGAATGCCTACATCTCCAGAGTGGGAGTTTGATCCAGAACTGACAGGAAAGAGTCAGCCAGGCAGAGGCAACCCACAAGCGACTTCCAAGAGGCCACACCCTGCTCAGAATGGATCCAGAAACCTGGGACAGAGCCACCCTGGGAACTCTTCCTGGAGAGAAGAGAGAACAGGACTCAACAGCCACAGACGTGCCTGAAACATCTCAATATGGTAGTGCCTTCTAGATTCTGGGCGACGAAGACAGGGAGCAGGAAGCAGGTTAAAGTGTCCTCGTTAAAATAGACTTTGCAGGATGACTTGGAGACAGGAACAAAAAGTTACTAACAGAACTGTGTATTGTCTGACACCGTGTACACACACACACACACACACACACACACACACACACACACACCCTGATGGGGCAAATGGCAGGATGAGTTTTCTCCAGGTGTCTGTTCCCTTGACTGCCCCGTGCCAGCTTTCTCAACCCCTTAGCATGTGATTCTCCTGGAAGAACGGAACCCCTCATTTCCTATTAGAAACTCTATCAGTCCCTCTGGATTCTGTCAACTGTGGCAAAGGCCACCGTGGGAACTTCGTGTCACCTGGGAGGTCTGGAGCAAAGCGAGAGGAGCATTCTTGGCAGGGGCCTTCACCCACTCCCGTGCCCAGCCCACTGTGATTTCAGGAAAGGCAGGCGGTGTCTTATCCAAGACAGAGTTTTGCCTGAGCTTCAGAGGCAATGGGAGGGGACCAGATATAGGGGAGCTATCCCTAGCTGGTACTCTGCCTTTGGGGCGCCTGCCCGGCCCACACTGGCATTCATCTAAGTCCCTTCTCTGGCCTTTTTTGGTCTCCTTCTGAGACCCTCCAGTTCCTGCAGGAGCTCTGAAATGAGGAACAGGAAACTCACAGCAGTGGAGGTAAAAACTGATTTGTGGGGTCCCTCCAGAGAGGAAAAGAAGGGAAAGTTGGAACTCAGCAGTTCGCATGTACCCCTCACCTGGCCTTTAAGGTGCTCATTTGCACATGCGTATGAACATGCGCGCGCTCTCTCTCTCTCTCTCTCTCTCTCTCTCTCTCTCTCTCTCTCTCTCCCTTGGCCTGCTGGCTAGCATGCACCTAGCATGAACTGACCCTCCACTCTGGGCAGTGGCAGTTCCTGTTGGTTGGGATAAAATGGTGGGGAGGGCTAGAAGGGACCTCCAGAGAGTTTGAAGTCGGGAGAGGTATAAGTAGTTCTATTTTCTATATCCCCACTCCATTTGTTTTGTTTCCTTTCAGGATGGTCAGTCAGTACCATGTTCTGTCCCACGTGGGGAAGGCGTGGAGGCTAGGACAGATATGTCTCCAACCCCCAGACAGTGCTGAGCCAAGGTTTGCCGTGGGCAATGAGGCTTCAGGAAAGGCTACCTGATATTCACAGTCTGAGAGCCAAGAGAAGCAGAGAGACGGGCAAAGGGGCTTGGGGAGGAGGGGGAAGCTTCTAGAGGTTACCAGCCCAGGTTGGTAGGAGGCTGGCTCAAGAGACAAAGAAATGTAACTTTGCAAGAGGGAAGCCACCTCAGAGTCACCTCTGCTTCCCCGTCCTCCCAGGGCACTTGGCGGGGTGTTTCAAGCTCACGTCAGCTCTCCCCTTGCCTGCTGTCCCCAAACTCACGTCCGCCTCAGACCCTGCTCCTCTTTGATGCCCTGTGGCTCTGTTTGGATTTCTTCCTGGGAGGCAGGAAGGGAGCCTGCAGGGTCTCAGAAGCCCAGCTGCCTGTTCTCAGGGAAGCACCCCCCCCCCCTCTCACAGCCACCCAGCCTGCCTTATCCAGTACCACAAGAGAGTGCCAGGGCACCTCGCGCTCCCTCTGACACAGGTGTCCAGTCTACTGTGCATGCCTCCCATACAGCTAGGTCCTCCCTCTAGCGTGGCCTGGGGACGGACTGAGGAGTGGGGGAGGGGTGGCACGCACCCCTCAGAAAAGGTCCCATCTACTCCAGGAATCCTTTTTTTCCACACATCTACAGAAGGAAAGGATGCTAGAAGGGTTTCCCACTGAGGACAAGAGGTGGAAAACAGCTCAGTGTCCTGGGAGGGCTGTGGGTCCCCTGCCACTCCCGAGACTCTTCTCAGCCCCCTGACCCTGCAGAGCGCAGAACTCACCCCTGGGAGAGTCTTCTGTTCGTGCAGGGCACTCTGGGCCTTCAGGGCTGAATCGCGGGCACAGTATGTCAGGAAGGCACATCCTGAGGAGACACAGGTGGAGAGGCAGGGTTGGGGTGAGTCCCCAGTTTGCTCTTCCTAGGGTTTCCCCATGAGACTGAGGATGGGGAAGGCATTTCCCCTTCTTGCCATCTCTGCCGGCTGGGTTGGGGAGGCATCCCAGAGGGATAAAAATTATACCCTTTTTCTGGAGCAGAGACCTGAGGTGAGGGACACAGGAGGGAGAGCATTTGATGTGTCGAGAGACGGGACTGGGACAGGAAGAGCTGTGATTTCCAAGCAGGTAGGGCAATGTGGGGCTCTCTCTATCTCTCTTCCCCTCCCCCTTTCTCCTCCTCTTTCCTCTCTCTCCCCTTCTTCCCTCCATCTTGGTCATCATCACCCTCTCCTCTTCCATTTCCCCTACTTCTCAGGTCTCCTAGACTCCACCAGAGGCAGGTGCAGGCTGTGCATGGAGAAGGAAGAGGAAAAGCAGCAGCCGGAAGTGCTTTTTCCTGAGTCCAGAGAGAGAGGGAGGTGGTGTGGCCAGGGTTCCCAGCATATCTGGAGCTCTCCAAGTGCTGATCCCAGGCCAGCCCCGTTTAGCAGTGCAGCTCTTGGAGAGCCCTGAGGAGCATTTTCCGAGTAACTTCCTAAGTCCTACAAACCTTGTCCAGTCTCTCTTCCCCACGTCCCTCTCCTCTGCTCGTCACTTTCATCCTGGGCTGTCCTGGCTATACTCTACTCTTTCTAGGTTGAACACCTGGCCGGCCATTCCAACATCATCTGGGGCTACTCACATTGTCAATATTGGTCCTCTTTCCTCAAACTTGTCCCTCCGGTCCTTCTGGAGTTTCTCGCATGCCATCAGCACCCTTCTCCATCTCTAAGTACAGTTCTCCTTAGTTTTCCACCCCAAAGTCCCTGTCACTCAACTGAGTTCTCATTCAACTCCCCCATCCAGTCCCCAGCCCCTGAACTCTGCTTCCAAATCATTCCTTCCCAGCCATTCCATCCTCCGGTTTCCTCCATCCTTGCTGCCTCCTCTCCAGCCTGGCCTGACCCCTCACCCTTGTGCAGCCCGGTGTACTTGTCCTTGATGACAGTCAGCTCGAAGATCCGACCAAACTGCTCGAAGATGGGCTTCAGGTCCTTTTCCTCCAGATGCCTCGGGATCTGCCCCACAAACAGCTTGATGGCATCCGGCTCCTTCATTGGGGCGGCCCAGGAGGAGGGGCCAGGGGGGAGCAGGGAGAGGCCCAAAGACAAGGGAAGCTGCCCAACAAGGAGGCAGGTGGTGGGGCCCAGGGGCCCAGCAGGGCCGGCTTTCCCTTTGGCCCCCAACCACAGTGCTGATCAGAGGAGGGCTCTTCACACAAAGGAGGCCTGGGGAGTTGAGGGCTAGGGGTCAGGGGTCTAGGCAGATACTGTCAGGCCACCAGGGGGCATAGCCCAAACAAATGATCTCCCTCCCAGAGATCTGGCAAATATCCCAGGATGGGGGTCAGGGCAGCTAAGCCCTGGGGCGTTTGGGTGGTAACAGGAGCGCTGGAGCTCAGAGGGCGGGAGTAAAGGCACAAATGCCACAAGAGACGAGGAAAGAGTAAGAGGAGGGCAATCGGAAGGAGGCTGAGGGGCTAGGGGCCTGATATGGTTGCCAGCGGCGTCATGAGGGGTCCCTGCTCCCGATGTGGGGGAGGTGACTCTCTCGTTGGCTTCCTAGGGAGGACACCTCCCTTGTGGCTGATCCTTCTGCTGGGTCCGAAGATCCCTGATGCCAAATACTTGATCTCTGATGGCGGCAGGGTTCCGGGGGTCCCTTCTGCCCTGCCCCCTTCAGGTTCTCCCTCGACCCCCCTCCCACCCCCACCCTGGATGGTTCCCCGGCCTGGACCGCTGCCGGCTACTTCCGACACTAGGGCTGCCTTCTTTCCCGGTCACCTGGGTCCCGGAGCTCTGCTCTCCGGCCGCGCTCTCCTCAACAAAAACCTCCCCCCCCCTACACCCCCCCTCCCCACTCCCACCTCCTTTCCCCTGACATCAGTGATGTCAGTCTCAGGGGTAGAATACAAATTCTCTACTCTGGAGAGAGACGCACAACCCAGGCAAGAGCCACTCCCTCTTTCTATCTCTATCCTCCCTGACTCCCTTTCCACCCTAGAAGAGCAGCTGGTCTTGTTAACAACCCTTCCCCCATTTTACTCCCCAATCAGGAATTGGGCAATACACTACGATGGAGAATTTATAGAGGAGCCCTAAGGTGGGGTCCATTGTTCCGGGGGCTGGAGCTGTCCCCGGTGCTGGAAGAGGAAGAGAAGACCCAGGGGATGGAAGCTGGGGGTGGGGAGTAGAGGGGAGTCTGGTGTTTGGGGAGCCTGAGAATGAGGAATCAAGGAAGAGAAACAGGAGAGAACAGGCAGCAGGTTGAGGGGCAGAAAGGGAGGTGTAGATGAAGAGGCAGTCACAGGGTTGGGGGGAAAAGAGCAAAAGTGAGGCAGAGAGAAAAATGCAAAGGGGTGCGCGGAAAGAAAGCTAGTGGAAGTGAGTGCAGAAAGAGGGCTGCATAATTTTCCCCGAAAAGAAAGCAAGGGGAACCATAGCAGTCTGGCATTTGGAGACACCCCCTTGCTTCTCTCTGGGGGGTTTGTGTGTATAAGTGTGTGGGCAGGGTGCCCAGCTGCTGGCAGCCCTCACTTGGAAGAAGTCTCTTGAAGACCAAGATTCCCTTTAATTCGGCATCCCACTGCTCAGAGTCTAGTGTGGTGTCTTGCTCATACATAGTAGGTGCTTAACAAACACTTCATGCAAAGAACCTGTGACGTGGAGAGTCCTGATTCCTTCTATGGGAACACGCACAGCTGCCAGGCTCCCTTGAGGGCCAATACCCAGTTACTCCTTCCTTCGCTTGGCGGCAGATGAGAGGAGCCAAAAAAACATATTTAGGGACCATTATTCCCCTCCGCCCCCAAAAGAAACCAATTATACTTCAAAACCTGATCATGTGTTCCATGATCCAGAGGAAGGTTGGCCCTCTCTGTTCAAGCACGGTGCCTGCTCAGTGCAGGGTGGGTCTGAGGACATCAGCTCTCCATGGTAGCGGTCCAGGCTCACCATCCCCACTTCACTGGCAGCTTCTGTAGACCTCCCTGCTTCCCGCTCTTCTTACTCCATCCTCTACCCAGGGTGGAGCTGATGTCTCTAGAGTGCTGTGGGTGTCTCTGAGACTCCCAGATGCACCCCGGAGGCTTCCGTTCCTGAGTTATCACAACAAGCAGATTCTTCTTCTGAATCTGAAATAGCAGAACTGTGTCTTAGGCATTGTTCCAAACGTGTGAGATTCCTAACTTGTTAAACACACTGCCCTATATGATATGGATGAAGAAACCAAGGCACAGAGTGGTTGAATAACTTGCCCAAAGTCACACAGCTGGAAACACATCCAGCTGAGACTCCAGCCTGGGTAGGCTGGGTCCCACACCCAGAATTCCATGTGGGAATGCGGTGATGTGAACCTGGCTGTCTGTCTTTCCCTCTGTGCCCCTGAAGCACTGCATGAGAGTCTCTGGTGACCTTCCTCCTGCTCCCCCATTCCTTGGTGACCATGTCCACCTCCTTTAACCTGGGTTTCTGTGGCCTGAAGCTACTACATTCTGGCAGGTGTGTATGTTGAGTGAATGTCTGTGTGGAGACTTGATCACAGTTCACCATATAGATAGATGTGCAGGTCCTCCTGACAGGGTGCCCTAAAATGAAACAAGAGGGTGAGGGTAATGGGGACTCTATGATGAGTGGCCAGGAGATGCCATGGCAGTGCCAGCAGACCAGGAAATGGGAAGCTCTTTCTCCACAGTAACTTTCCATTCACCGGCCCCACCCCCACTTCTCCTTTCTTGCCTTTCTAATCCGATCTTGGCATTTGTGGAGATGTTAAACAGATCACGCCCTGCGAACATGGGGGACCCAGTGGATGGGCCCACTGATCTCATTACTGTGTGTCTTCTCAGCTGGTCTGCCTCCCTGCTGCTCATTCAGGGTTGGGCCTAATCATCTTAATTGAAATATTAAACATCAACAAAAATGAATTTCAATGAACCCTTCTGGCTCCTCCTCCCGAGCAGTAACTGGGAGACAGCTGCAGACGGCAAAGGGTCTCAATCCTTTGCTCTGTGTCCAGTCCAGATTGGTGCTGTCAATCAGACTCCCCAAGCTGAGTGGCTGTGGGCACAATCTCTGAAGTTCTTTCAGTCTTGGGGGGATGGGAGCTCTGTGAGGTAAAGACTAAGGGGGAGCCCCAGAAGCAGAAGATTTTCTCTGCCCACCATCCATAAGCTAGCTAGCTCCTCCTCCTCCTCAGTCAAAGCTAAGCTGCCATGTATGAGAAGATTTCTGCCTTTAAGGTGCTGGAGAGATGGTCACTGGCTGCTCTTTCTGAGGCCCCAGACTCAATCATGACTGACAACCGTCTGTAGCCCCAGTTCCAGGCCATCTGATGCCCTCTTCTAGCCTCTGCAGCAATACATGCACATAGTACCCAAACATACATGCAAGTAAAACATCTATATACATAAAAACAATTTTTTAAATGGGGGCAAAAGTGGTGTCACATGCCTATAAGCCCACACTGGGAGGCAGAGGCAGGCCGATCTTTGTGAGATCAAGGCCAGCCTGGTCTATATAGCAAGCTACATGACAGCCAGAGTTACACTGAGAGAGCCTGTCTCTACTCCCAAGAAAGCTGCTAACTTTAAAATTTTATTTACTTCCTATTTATTATTGTTGTATTATTTGATTATTGAGGTGTGTGTGTCATGGCTTGCATGCAGAGGTCAGAAGGCAACTCTGTGGAGTCCCCTTTCCTCCTTTAAACATTTTAAATTACATTATCGATTTGTATTTGTCTTCGTGGGTGCACACACATGCACACATGTTACAATACATGTGTGAAGAGCAAAGAATGGCTTTTAAGGGTGGAGCCTCTACTTCCACCTTAATGTGAGTTCTGGGGAAACAAACGAAGGTCTTTAGGTTTGTGTGGCAAGTGTTTTAAGCATTGATCACATTGCCGACCTGTTTATTGATTTGAGACAGATTTTCTCTATGTGGCCCTGGCTATCCTGGAACTCTCTACATAGACCAGCTAGTCTCAAACTCACAGAGACTGTCTTGCCTCTGCCTCTGGAGTGCTGGGATTAAAGGTGTGCACCACCATGTCTGGCTCATTTACTGACTTTTTACAAATTATCGATTTATTTGAGACAGGGTCTTCTGTATCACAAACTGGCCCAAACCTCGCTATGTAGCACAGGGTGAACTCCTGATCTTCCAGCCTCTATTTCCCAAGATTGCATCTATTTCGGGAAACTACATGTAAAAATAACTTTATTGCCGGGCAGTGGTGGTACATGCTTTTAATCCCAGCATTTAGGAGGCAGAGGCAGGCAGATCTCTGTGAGTCTGAGGCCAACCTGGCTACAGAGGGAATTCCAGGACAGGCTCCAAAAAGCTAAAGAGAAACCCTATCTCGAAAAACCAGAAAATAAATAGTCAGGCAATGGTGGTGCACACCTTTAATCCCAGCACTTGGGAGGCAGAGGCAAGCAGATCTCTGAGTTCAAGGCCAGCTTGGTCTACATAGTGAGGTCCAAGGTAGCTGGGACTGTACAGAGAAACCCTGCCTTGAAAAAGCAAAAGAAAAATAAATAATAATGGAGCTAGGAGATGTGGTTTATGCCTTTAATCCCAGGATTTGGGAAGCAGATATAAGCAACTCTCTGAGTTTATGACCAGCCTGGTCTACGTGTTGAGTTCCAGGTCAGCTAGGGCTACAATGAGACCCTGTCTTGTTTTTAAATCATTTTATGGGGCTAGGGATGTGGCTCAGAGGTAGAGTACTTGCTACAGAAGTATGAGGGCCTGAGTCCAAGTCCTTAGCACCCACATAAAATGTTGGATGCATTGTTGAGTCCGAATCCCCTCACTGGGCAGTCAGGGAATGTGGATTCCTGCTTATCTGGGCTGTTGTGGGTGGCCTGGCCAGCCAGTGAGCTCTAAGTTCAGTGAAAGGAAGATGGTGAGTTATTAACAATGGACAATGGCCACTTGGTTTCACACACATGTGTACAACAGACATACACATACACAAAGACAGCTTATTTAACCTACTTTATTCAAAAATACTATTTTGACATGCAGTACATATAAAGTTATTGAGATGATAGTTTATATTAGTTTCTTCCATAAAGCCTTCAAGATCAGCCGGGCGATGGTGGTGCACGCCTTTAATCCCAGCACTCGGGAGGCAGAGGCAGGCGGATCTCTG
>NC_022022.1:4168374-4171247 GCF_000317375.1 Microtus ochrogaster
AAAAAAAAAAAAAAAAAGCCTTCAAGATCCAAAGTGTATTTTAAATTTCCGGCTTATCTAACACAGCCACATCTCAAACATTCAAGAACTGAGAGGCTGTGACAGCCACACTACCTACAAGTCTGCGGATTTCACTGTGACCGCTCCCTCTATGGGATAGGAGGAAATTGGCCTCAGCTTATAGAAACTATCACCCTTGGGTAACCTCTGCTCTTGCTGGGAAAACATCACTTCTGACAGATGGCAGCTTATCTCACCATTAACTCTCTCTCCTAAAAAAATGGATAAACAACTCAAATGATTGCTAACCCAGATGGGCTCCTGGGAGGACGCTTACAGCCACTGACTGGCCCACCTGCATCTGCTGTTCTCTCGGAAATGTAGAGGTGAGCAGATCACAGGGAGATCCCTCCATGGTCAGACATTCACCTTGTTTCTCACGCTATGTCTTTGCTCTGGGGAGCAGTGTTCACAAGTCCCAGACTCTTTTGGGATTCTGTCTCCTGCCTCTCAGAAGGTCTCTGCTGGGTGTCATTTCTGTGAGCAAGGGAAACTGGTGTGCACATGCGGTGTGTGTGTGTGTGTGTGTGTGTGTGTGTGTGTGTGTGTGGTGTGTGTGTGGTCTGTATGTGTGTGTATGTTGTCAGGCAGCTATTTTGAGAGCTGAGGTTCTGTGTTTCACTTACCCCCCCCCCCTTTTTTTTTGATTTTTCAAGACAGGGTTTCTCCGTAGCTTTTTGGTTCCTGTCCTGGAACTAGCTCTTGTAGACCAGGCTGGCCTCGAACTCACAGAGATCAGCCTGCCTCTGCCTCCCAAGTGCTGGGATTAAAGGCGTGCGCTACCACCGCCCAGCTTCACTTACCCTTCTTAATTAGATACTAAAAGAACAAATCTTGCAGTCAGTTCATTCCCTTTCCCTTCCCTTATTCAGTCGAGAGAGAAATAATTTACAATTTATGAGGAACCTAGGGTGAAGAGAAAATTGATCTACCTGAGAAAGTCATTACAAAAAGGGAAATTCTGCCAGAGCGCTGGCTAGGTTCAGCATTCTGAGTTTGAAAATGTTCTTGTCTTTGCAGAGATTGGCTCCCTCCACGCTCTGGGGTGCTTTCGTATTTTAGGAACCCAGACTTCCAATATCTAGTGTCTGTCTACGGAACAGATGGAGTGCTTGGCTTCTGGGCCAGTAGGAAGGGAAGAAGCCTAGATTTTTCTACGCAAGCACAGTCTGCCCAAGCTGGGGGCTGGATTCTGAAAGACTGCTCTGAACCTCTTCTGTGGTTTGTTCTAGCTAAGTAAATGCAGTATTTGAAGTCGAGTGGGGTCAAGAAGAAAGGCGCATTTCAGATACAATTCAACTCAGAAATCAGTCTTTAAGTCTGGGAAAAGTGGTCCCTTGGGCACCCCAAGTCCAAGTTCATTCTGCTGAAGAGTAGCCTCCACCTTGCTTCAGTCAGTAGGATTCTGTCTTCACAGCCAGGAAAGGATAGGACTTATAGAGGGGCGGGGTCAGGGGCGGGGTTGACTGCGGGGCGGGGCTTCGTTTCTCCGCGGCCCGTCGCCTAGACAACCTCCTGCGGCTAGATGGAGACATTTCAACAACGCTTATTTGGGGGGCCGGATCCGGCATCACTGAGCCCAGAGCAATTGGAGCAGTTGCGAGATTTCAAGGTGCGTCTACCTGTTTTGATCAAAGTGAGGCTCCTCAGGACAAAGGTCCCTCGAAGTAGAACCCCGGGAAGAGCAGAGCAGGGTCTGTCTGTTTCTGGAGATAAACGCCCGAGGACTATGGAGCGTCCCTGAGCCCAATCCGCCGGGTATGAAAGCGCAAGAAGAACCAAGTAGGGGTCTGGCCAAGTAAAGAATTGACAGGAAATGTAGCTCAGTTGGTGGGAGCTAGCATGCTGGCCTAGCCTGCACCAACCTCTGGGTCCCAATCCTCTCTACCCGACCCCCCCACACCCACCACACACACCATCACTGCGGTGGAGGCAGAGAAGTTCAAGGCCAGCTTCATCACGGTCCAGAACAGCCCAGGCACTATGAAACTCTCTGCCTTTAGAGAAAAGAAATGCGGCTGCCTCAAAGGAAAATCTGAAAACTGCTCCGGCTTTCAAACACTCCAGGAAAAGACCTAGCTTGTCCCCCCTCTTCATACCTCTTTCTAGGCTTGAAACCTGGATCTCTCTCCCCAGATCTTTGACTCTTGGTTGTTGCTCCTCAGATCCAGACTCGCATCGCAAATGAAAAGTACTTGAGGACTCACAAAGAGGTGTCACTGCTCATTAGCGGCTTCTTCAGGTAGGCGGGTTGACAGGTCGTCCAGAGAGAGCTAGTAACTGTTTTCCCAGATCTCGGTGGGAATAGATGGATAGATGAATATGGGCGCTCTCATCTTCCTTCAGACATTCTAACAGCTGCCCTCGGGGAGAATTTTCAGTTCGAGGCCAGCCTGAGTTGCATAGTGAGACTCAGGAAAAACAAAACAAAACAGCAAAACTGCTCCCCCCCTTTTTTAAAAACAGAGTCTTATATAGCCAAAGGTGGTCTTGAACTCAAACTCCTTATGTAGCATAGGCTAGCCTTGAACTTGTGATGGTCCTCCTGCCTGCACCCTCCCAGGTGTTGGAACTACACAAACGCACCAGTTCGACCTAGTTTGGAATTCAAGGCTAGTCTGATGACAGAGTGAAACCCTCTCTTTAAAAAACTAAAAATTGCCGGGCAATGGTGGCACACGCCTTTAATCCCAGCACTCGGGAGGCAGAGCCAGGTGGATCTCTGTGAGTTCGAGACTAGCCTGGTCTATAGAGCTAGTTCCAGGACAGGCTCCAAAGCCACAGAAAAACCCTGTCTCGAAAAAGCAAAAAAA
>NC_022022.1:4171347-4177232 GCF_000317375.1 Microtus ochrogaster
AAAAAAAAAAAAAAAAAAAAAAAAAACCTAAAAATTAATAGAGAAACAAATAGAACTCCCATTTCCCAGTGTCTTGTAGGGCATGTTTCTTCAGTCTTTTAGTAACCACTTGAGGCTCCTTGGCCTTTTAGGAAACTTACCTTTTGTTTGTCAGGTCTTCCAGGAAGGCCTGTATTTTTCACTCACCCGAGTACACGCACGTGTGTGTATGTATGTGTGTGTGTTTGTGAATGGTGTGTGTATGTGGTACGTATGTGTGTGGTATGTGTGTGTGGTGTGTTTGTGTGTGGTGTGTTTGTGTGTGTGGTGTGTGTGTTTGTGTGTGTGTTTGTGTATGGTGTGTATGTGGTACATATGTGTGTGGTATGTGTGTGTGGTGTGTGTGTGTGTGGTGTGTGTGTGTTTGTGTATGGTGTATGTGTTTATGTGATGTGTGTGTGTTTGTGGTGTGTGTGCGCGTGTATGCACTTGTACAAGCATGTGGAGGCCAAATGCTCTATGTCTCATTCACAGGGTCTCCCTGAATCTGGCATGAGGCTGATTGATGGCTGGAGAGCTCGGATGATCCCCTGGCTTCCAGCTCCCTCAGTGCTGGGGTTATAGACACCTGGTCAGGGCCCAGCTTTTGACTTGGGTACTGGGGCTCTGGGTTCAGGGCCTCTTGCTTGGGCAGCAAGTGTTCTTCAGTTTCAGAGGTTTAGTTCATCTCCCTAGCCCCGATTTTTTGTTTCTTACTTTAAAATCATTCTCATAAATTATAGTTGCATGTAATTTACACTCAGTAATCGTCTAATTGAACTGAAGGAGGAGGGAAGCAAAATTATTGGACCTTGGACTTTGGCCACGAGAGCACCTGGAAATGGAGGTGGCTGGTGGCCACCACAGCCAGAGGCAAAGCAAACAAGGAGGGAACACTGGCCTCGGGCACCCAAGACCTGGCCCTCTCCTGTGTTTATTGTCTGTATAAACTTGGGCAAATGATTATTAACCTTTTTTGGTTTGTTGTTTGTTTGCTTTCAAGACAGAGTCTTGCGGCTGGAGCTTTTCTCTGTCCTGCTGCTCCTCCCCTCGTCAGTTTCTCTCTCGCTTGCTAGTTTCCACAGCCGCTTATGAGATAACCACACAGAGGCTAATATGTTAAAATAATTGTTTGATCAATGGCTTCGCTATAAGTTAACCCATTTCTAAAAGTTTATATTTTACCCTGAGGCTCGTGGCTTGCTGGTAATGTTCGTACCTCTTTCTCCTTTGGCGGCTACATGGCATCTCGTCAATTCCACCTACTCTTTCTATCTCTGTTCAAATTTCCTGCCTGGCTTTACTTTGCTAAGCCATTGGCTGAAACAGCTTTACTCATCAACCAATAAAAGCAACACATATACTGAAGGGCGCCCCACATCAGGGTCTCTCAAACAGCCTTGGCTGGTCTGGAATTTGCTCTATAGACCAGGCTGGCCTTCAGTTTACAGAGATCCTCCTGTCTCTGTCTCCCGAGTGCTGGGATTAAAGGCATGGGCCACCATCGCCCGGCCTGAGGCTTCCTTTCTTACATGGGGAATGGAGACATAATTGCCATTTTACAGGGATGTTATAAAGCAATATAGTATTAGTAAATGTTTTACGAAACCTAGAACTTTCTGGACTGTCAGACACTTCCAACATCCTGGTGATAACATTTTCATGTCTGTCTGCTGTGTAGTAGAGCTAATAGCATCTAAAGTTGTTAAATAATTTTTTTTTTTAGCTTTGTTGTCTCCTGGCCTTGAGAAAGCCATGGTAAAATTCCTCAGCCCAGTCCAGGGTCACGTTTCTGTCCACTCAGCATGAGATCCTCGGGGACCTGGAAGATACTCTTTTTTGCCATGTTTGGTCCAGGGTTTGTAAGTGTGTCAGGTGACAAAGCCTGCTGGCCGCTCCACAGCTCCTCTGTGGCAGGAAAACGGCCTAGGTTCATTGATGCCCGATGCTTGGCCTGGGACTCACAGGGATCTGCCTGCCTAAGTCCCTTGAGTGCCCAGATTAATGGCATGGTCATGGTCACCACACCCGGCCACTCCATGGTTTTGTTTCTTACCTTAGACCCTCTGGTTTGTTTGTTTGTTTTGTTTTTAGTTGAAGATCCTCTGATTTATTGATGACTTCTAGAATGGGCAGGTCTGTCATTAATCTGCCTCCCAAAGAGCCAGATGGGGCAGTGGCCACACCCACAGACACCCCCCCCCCCTTAC
Source organism: Microtus ochrogaster (assembly GCF_000317375.1). Taxonomy (NCBI): domain Eukaryota; kingdom Metazoa; phylum Chordata; class Mammalia; order Rodentia; family Cricetidae; genus Microtus; species Microtus ochrogaster. The sequence goes on from NC_022022.1 coordinate 4,173,576, forward strand.
CCGCCTTCCTCTTATTTTTTTCTGTTTTTCAGAGAAATGTTTCTGAAAAGACCAGACAACATCCTTGAATTTGCTGCGCGTGAGTACAGAGGCACCGGGGTGTCACATGTGCCCGAGCAAGAAGCAGAATTGGGGATTTAGAGTTGGGCAAGCCCAGGGCTTTCTGTGGGGCCTGGGTTCTTCTTCACTTGATGTCACCCCAACAGGAGCTGTTCTTTGAAGTCCCTTTCTTCCCCCTGACTTTTCCTCAAAATGAGGCCAGAGTGGCACCTAGGCAGGACTTCTCTTGTAGGGCAAATGAGTTTTGAGATTCCAAAAGGAGAGCGGGCAGCCCTAGTCCGCGGGGGATCTTACAGTGGCTCCTGACCCAGGCTGCACGTTAGGACCGCCGGGGGAGCATTTGAAAAATACTGATGCTCAGGCCCCGCCTCTAGAGATTTTTATTTAATTAGTCTGGGGCGGGGCCCAGCAGCCAAGGTTTTGAAGGCTCCCCAGGTGGTTTTTAATGGACTCGGCTGCCGAGCTGACTTCGGGTCAAACTGTGTAGAGTGGGAGCTGGGCGGGTGTCTTGGGTGCGGTTAACCCTGGGAGCCCACAGCGCTCTCAGCTGGCTTTCGCTGCCACAGCAGAGCTGTGGCTCACATTCTTCCTGGAGGAAGGACACTCTTCTGCCGTCACGCCATGAGACGTGTTCCTAGAAAAGGTCTGTATTTCAGAGATACCAACGGGCAAGCCGAGTGGAGATCAGAATAATACTTGGTGCTCATTTGGGTTCTAAGATGGACTCAGATCCTGAGCCCTTGATAGTCGGCCAAAGAGCCCAGACTGGGCAACCTGCATGAGCCTTGCCTGGGTTGCTTTCCTGGCATTCATCAAGGCAGCTGCCAGGGCCTGGCGGTGAGCGCCGAGATGGTATTGTGAAGTGGGGACCACCAGTGAATGCTGTTAGGACAAAGCCTCCGACTTGTCCGTAGAGTAAGCTGTTGCCCAGGCTTTCCCCCTCAGTAGAGATAATTTCGTTCTGATTTTCTGTCCCAGACTATTTCACAGATCCAAGACTTCCCCACAAGATTCACATGCAGCTAATTAAAGACAAGAAAGGAGTCTAATTAGCAAAGCCACAACGCTCAGCTGCTGGGAGAAGCCAGAAGGAATCCAGCCTCGGGTGGGTGTTAGCCTTATTCTTGTGACAAGCAACACGGGCTTATGGGTCTAGGTGTGAAGGAATGCAAGCCGGGGAAACGGCAGAGCAGAACAGTGTGGGGCGGGTGTGCCATTTCCCTGACAGTTTAGGGGGATTAGAGGCCGAGGCCCCAAGTGTCTCTGTGTTAGCGGCAGGATCTAGTGAGGCAGAGAGGGTGGGTGTGGGACGTGTCCTGGGGGGTGGGGGATGGAGGGAGTCGACACTGAGGCCTTTCCCCAGCTTCAGGTTGGGAGCAGCTTCCCTCCTGCTTTCTTCCCTCCTACTTATACAACATGACAGAGCATCTCATGTTTTATTCCCGCCCCTCACAGGCAGGATAATTCCTGAAACCATTCTGAAAGCTGGAGTTATTTTTAGTAGTTTGTTTTTTCTTCCTTTCTTATTTTTTGTTTTTTGTTTGTTTGTTTGTTTTTGCTTTCCAAGACAGGCTTTCTCTCTGTAACTTTGGAACCTGTCCTGGAACTCGCGCTGTAGACCAGGCTGGTCTTGAACTCACAGAGATCTGCCTGCTTCTGCCTCTTGAGTGCTGGGATTAAAGGCCACCACCGCCCAGCTGTTTTTTCTTACTGTGAGGTGGGAAAGGCCGCAATCCTAATCTAGCGTAACCACTTCTGTCTTGCAGGGTCATCTGGAGGCCTGAGAGCCCTATTGCCATCAGTCTGGGTCTCCAAGCTGTGTGGGCCTCTTCCTCCCACAGAGGTTTTCAGAGATGTTCATTAAATCCATACCCACCGGCTCTCTCTCTTACCTTCATTTGGCCGGAGGAGGAGGGCGCCGTGGGGAGGAGGGCGCCATGGGGAGGAGGGCGCCGTGGGGAGGAGGGCGCCGTGGGGAGGAGGGCGCCGTGGGGAGGAGGGCGCCGTGGGGAGGAGGGCGCCGTGGGGAGGAGGGCGCCGTGGGGAGGAGGGCGCCATGGGGAGGAGGGCGCCGTGCATGGGGCCTGCTGTTCTTGCCTTTCTCCTTTTCTCCCTGAGGTGGCCTGGGGTTGGGAGTGGCAGGGACTGTTCGCTCCAGCCAGAAGGACAGACGGTGAGAACTCAAGAGGGGCCATGAATATTATAAAACATACATCTGACAGGCCTCTGGGGAGGGGGAGGACTTGGTTCTTGGGAGCTCTAGGAGCAAGCTGGTCCTTTATTTGATATCTGGATAAGAGGCAGCAAGACGGTTCAGGTGGTGGCATGAAGCCCTTTGCACAGTTAGCCCCCACCCTGTGTCTGTCTGTCTGTCTCTGTCTCTCTCTCTCTGTGTTGTATACCTTTCAGGTTTGTGACCTCACTCTTTGGCCTCTGCAATCAGCCCACTTCACTGTATAAAGGAGCTCAAGTGAGTTTCACGTGTTAACATCACCATGGCAACAGAAACACAGGCTGAGTGTTATTTGTATTCCCTTGCTTCTAGCTGTCCTCACTTGCATTGGTTAAAAAGGGCGACAGAACAGGAAGACCCAGAAACCACATAAGTTATGAACTGGAACCCTCAGGAGGTTGATTCGTTTTTGTTTTAAGTAGGGTCCCACTCTGTAGCCTAGGCTGTCCTCGAATTTTCCATGATTTTCCTGCCTCAGCCATGGCTCTGAAGGTGCTGGGCCTGTGGGCATTTGCTGCTCGCTGCCCCGGCTTTAGAGGAGTTCCTTCTGTGCTTCAGAATTAGACTTCAGCGTCTCTGGCGTGGACAGAGCTGTCCTTGCTTAGGAAGTACAAAAAAAGGGCCTGGGGAGAAAGCAAAATGCTTGCTTTCTAAGGTGGAGGAACTGAGTTCAAGCCCCAGAGCCCACATTAAACAAAAAGTCCAGGTGTGGTGGTGTGTGTGTGTGATTTCAGAACTGGGGAAGCAGAGGCTGTGGGTTCCTGGGTGAGCCAGCCTGGCCCCGTAGATGGGTCCCAGGCCAATGAAAGACCCTGTTTCAAAAACAAAAACAAAGTGAGGTAAATAACAGTGGGCAGTGGCTCAAGAACAGCACCGGAGGCTGTCCTCTGGTCCTCGCGTGTGTCACGTGTGCCGTCTGCTGTGGCGGCTTGCCTCTATAATCTCGGCACTCAGAATGATGGAGCATGATAATTGCTATGAATTCCAGGCCAGTGCAGACTATTGCATGTGGTCCCATCTCAAACAAACAAACAAAACTGGTTACGAGCACATACTGCTGGTTCCGAGGACCTGAGTTTAATTCCCAGCTCCCTTATCCGGCATCTTACAACTGTCTGTAAGCCCAGCGTCAGGGCAGTGTGACACCTCTCATCTCTGTGCACACTTCCATTCATGTGCACATACCCCCTTCCCCCCACATAACAAAACAATAAAAAACAAATCTTAAAAACAGACAAAGCAAACGTTAGTCAGAAAACATATATATTAGATGTTCCTGGGCCCATTCCCGTGAGAAGAAAGGAAAGATGGGGGAGCATTGTGATTTTGATGTCCTTGAATGACTGCTATAATGCTGGCTCAGT
>NC_022022.1:4177482-4178672 GCF_000317375.1 Microtus ochrogaster
TGGAGCCTGTCCTGGAACTAGCTCTTGTAGACCAGGCTGGTCTCGAACTCACAGAGATCTGCCTGCCTCTGCCTCCCGAGTGCTGGGATTTTAAAGTTTTATTTTTATTTTATGTGGATAAGTGTTTTCCCTGCATGTATGCCTGTGTATCACATGTGTGCCTGATACTTGAGTATGCCAGAAGAAGGGGTCAGATCCCCTGGAACTGGAGTTACAAACATTGGGAGCTGCCATGTGGGCGCTGGGAATTGAACCCAGGTCCTCTGGAAGAGCAGCCACTGCTCTTAACCACCCTATTTTATGTGACTTTTAATTTGTCGTACAAAGAAATAGGTTTCACCATGATATTTGTATATATATATACATAACATGTATGTACCAGTCAGGTCTCTAGAGGAGCAGAACAGACGGAATGAATTCATCTCTATACATTAAAAGGAGATTTCTCACAGAGCCGTACAGACTATGGGCTGGTGGTCCAACAGTGCTGCCTACTTGGAATCCTGAAGGACTAGGTTCTAACTCTAGCAAAGGAATGCCTCGGCAGTCGGGTAGATGAAGTCACCGAGTGGGTGAAAACAAGCAGGCACAAAGCAAAAGCTTCCTTCTTCCGTGACCTTTTATGTGGGTGCCAGCAGGTGTGATCCAGATTCAGGGAGGGCTCTTCCACCATCAGGAAAAGCCCTCACGGGGTGCCCAGCTGCTTGGAATTAGTTGATCCCTGGTAGAGTCAAGTCCACAACCGAGATCAGCCAGCACAGCATACAGCATGTCCTTAGATTTCCTTCCTGTCCTGTTGCCCGCCAGTCCCTGTCCTTGCAACCCTCTTCAAGTGTATATACTTAAACTGCATTTCAGAGCCTTCCCAAGGAGAACAGGAGTTCAGCCAGATGCTGTGCTAGTCCTTGGGATAAGAGGCTCTCCTGCTCTAAGGCTGTTTGTGGCCTTGGGAAATGATAGTCTTTACCTCCAAAAGTTTACTTGAACACCTCTTTTTGTTTGTTTGTTTGGTTTTTTTTTGAGACAGTTTTTCTTTCTTTAGCCCCGATTGTCCTGGAATTCACGCTGTAGACCAGGCAGACCTTTGAAGGCGTAAGTCACAAACAATGCCACAGCAGTTTGGAATTATGATTAATAGGGTAATATTTATTTAAAGGGGAAAAAACTTACAGATCACCGTCAGCCCTCTG
>NC_022022.1:4189771-4195442 GCF_000317375.1 Microtus ochrogaster
CTTTTTTAAAGGGAGAGAGACCACGCCCCAATGGGCTGGTATCTCAGCGGCTATAGGCTGGAGGAGCGGAAGGACCTCCTGCAACAGACCTTGAATTTGAATTTAGAGATCCACGTGCCTCTCTAGTGCTGGGGATTAAAGGTGTACACCATTACTGCCTGGCTGAACATCTCAGTCTTCAGTCTGAAAACTCCAGCAGGGTGGGAACCAGGTTTGGTTCTCAGGAGGGACTGAGAAAGAAGAGGCGTTTACTGAGTTGGAGTCCATGGAGAGACTAAATGAGACAAAGCTGGATGAGCCCTCATGGTTCAGCACATCGACAACTGTAAAGGCAGGCGCATCTGCCTACAGCAGAAGTAGGCAGGCGGGATAGGAGGCCTTCTGGAAACTGGCGTGGGACGGGCAAGAGTTTTCCAGGCAGATTTGTAGAGCAGTGGGAGATCAAGTACCATTGCTCCCATTCTGCTGAACATGAGGTGGGGACAGAGCCTGCTTATCACCTGCTCATGTTTCTAGCCATCACCTGGAACTCACTCTGTAGACCAGCTGGCCTTGAACTCAGAAATTAGATTCCCTTTATCTCCTGAGTGCTGAGATTAAAGATGTGTAGCTACCACAACTGGCCTGCACTTTGCACTTTTTTTTGTTTTTTTGTTTTGTTTTTTTTTTTTTTTGAGACAGGGTTTCATGTAGCCCAGGCTGGCCTCACATTTGCTATGCTGGCAAGGTTGACCTCAGGCTCCCGCTCTTTCTGTCCTTACTGCCTTTTGTTAGGATTACAGGTATGTGCCACTACCCTCAGCTCAAAGGTTTGTAGCTAGCAAAGCCTCAAGTATTTGATCATAAGGGATAGAGACCAATAGACATTACCATTGTCTATTGACAGGACATGATTGACATTGTCACTGCCATGACATATCCTAATTTCCCAGCCTCCCTTGCAGCTAGGATCAGCACATGTGCCTGTGGGATGCTGAGAGGTTCTTGGAAAGCTCTTGGGCTGGCACAGTAGATGAAGCACTTGCTTTTCTTTCTGACTTGGGCCTGGATGTAAGGCTTGGAGCCAAGCAGGCATCATAAGAACACATGAAATAACAAGGGTCAGGGTAAAGGGAGGAAAAGTCAGAAGACGGGGGCTGGAGAGATGGCTCAGAGGTTAAGAGCATTGTTTGCCCTTCCAAAGGTCCTGAGTTCAATTCCCGGCAACCACATGGTGGCTCACAACCATCTGTAATGAGGTCTGGTGCCCTCTTCTGGCCTGCAGGCATACACACAGACAGAATACTGTGTTGTGATAAGAGCAGCAGGGCTGTGTCCCCAGCACCCGGCTGCCCACATGGCTAGCTTATGCCCTGAAATATTTACACGGAAACTGTATTCTTTTAAACACTGCCTGGCCCATTAGTTCCAGCCTCTTATTGGCTAGCTCTTACATATTGACCTACCCTATTTCTAATAATCTGTGTAGCCCACAAGCTGGTTTACCAGGAATGATCTTAACCTGTATCTGCCTGGAGTGGAAGAATCATGGCGACTCCTTGACTCAGCTTCTTTCTCCCAGCATTCTGTTCTGTATACTCCGCCTACCTAATTTTATGTCCTATTAAAGGGCCAAGGCAGTTTCTTTATTTAACCAATGAAACAACAGATAGAAAGATGACCCTCCTCCATCAATACTGTATACATAATAAATATTTATTTAAAAGAAATCAGAAGAGGCAGGCGGATCTCTGTGAGTTCGAGACCAGCCTGGTCTACAAGAGCTAGTTCCAGGACAGGCTCCAAAACCACAGAGAAACCCTGTCTTGAAAAAAAAAAATCAGAAGATGCCAGGCCTTGGTGACATCTTGGTAGGGAAGGGAGCAGTGGAAAGAAATGCTAGAGAGAAGACAAACCACAAAAAGCAAAAGCCTTTACTAAAAGGCAAAGGTTGGATGCTTATCTTTGAGATGGAGAGCTAGCAAAGAATTTTAGATTGTAAGACCCCAGAGAGAGACGCGTTTACTTGGTATGGAATAGAAAATGAGGGGAATGAGGACAAGACCTGTGGGGAAGGAGACAGGAGCTACGGTGGCAGCCCCTTCTTCCTCAGTCTACAGAGTGCTCACGGAGAATGTGCTTCGTTTCACCCCTAGAAAGTCCATCTACAATGGCTTCAATGCGGGGAGATTCCAGGATGGTGACAGGTACCCAGTCTGGCCTTCTTGGCTCTCCACTCCACCAGCCGCAGCCTTCACCAAGGCCCCCTGGACTCCAGTGCATTTCTGCATTTCTGGCAGGTGGACAGAGCCAGATTCAGGGTCATGTGACCCTCCAGGGATTTAACAGAGACCAGATCAGGGGGCAAAAGAGGGGAGTCCCTGCACTCTGTGACCCATTTTCTAGGGACGAGCTGGAGGATCTGGGAGAGGAACTTTAATAGTCATTTTGTCTTCGGTGCAGAGGATCAAACCCATGGCCTTGAGTGTGCTAGCCAGGCACCCACCACTGAGTCCATCTTAAGAATCCTCATCTGAGGGCTGGAGAGATGGCTCAGTGGTTAAGAGCACTGGCTGCTTTTCCAGAGGTCATGAGTTCAATTCCCAGCACCCACATGGTGGCTCACAACCATCTGCAATGAGATCTGGTGCCCTCTTCTGGCATGTGGGCATACATGGAGGCAGAATGTTGTATACATAATAAATAAATAAATAAATAAATAAATAAATAAATAAATAAATAAATAAATCTAGAAAAAAAAAAGAACCCTCATCTGAACATGCCAATCTCTTGCCTAAGGCCTCTTTTTGAAAAATTACTTTAAATTATGAAGAGGCCAGAGGTGTCAAATCCCCTGGAACTGGAGTTACAAAGTGGCTGTGAGTCAGCTGATGTGGGTGTTGATACAGAAGCTCGGTCTCTGGAAGAGCAACAAGTGCTTTTAACAACTGGGCCATCTCTCTGTCCCCTGCCCAAGGCCTTATTAGTGTCCCATGAACTTAAATGGCTGGCCTGGGGCCACAAAACTTCCAAAACCTTGTCCCTGTCTACCTTGCAGACATCAGCCTTCCCGCTTCTCCTCACTCTGCGCAGCTGCCCTCATCTGCTCGTTCCTCAAGTGCACCTTTGCGCCACTTGGGAGTTTGGAACTCTGCCCACTTCTCTTCCTCACGCCTGGGGATGCTGTGCCGTGAGAGGCAGATAAAGCTCACTGAGGGCAGCTTCTGCATAGAAGGCTTGCTTTCTCACAGCTGTCTGGAGGCCGCAGTTTGGGCTAGTACTGGTTCAGGACCGGAGTCTCTGGAGTTTCCAGGACTGCAGGGGCAGAAGTGGAGCGATGAATGAACTACCAACGTTTTCCTTTTCTGGAAAGCAATGTGAGCCCAATACACCCTCTGCCCTGGCTTGGTTTCACAGATAGCTCCATGTTCAGAATGCTACAGATGTTAGGAAGGTTTAATTTGAGTATTTAGGCAGCAACAGAGCCCTAGGTTGTTGCTTGTCAGATTTGGATGGCCCTTTCCTGGAAATCCAACTAAAGTAGTCTCCCTCAGATATTTTTTTAAATACTTATTTATTTATTATGTATACAATATTCTTTCTGTGTTGTGCCTGAAAGAGGGAAGGCCAGAAGAGGGCACCAGACCTCATTACAGATGGTTGTGAGCCACCATGTGATTGCTGGGAATTGAACTCAGGACCTTTGGAAGAGCAGGCAATGCTCTTAACCTCTGAGCCATCTCTCCAGCTCTCCCTCAGATATTTTTAAATAATTAAAAATCTACATATCACTTGGGAGGTGAAGATATGAGGATTAGGTGTTCAAGGTTCAAGGTCCTCTTCAGATAGTACAGAGGCCAGTCCATATGAGACCACGCTCATTCCAAACCAGGGGGCCACAAAGAGGGCTCAGTGACTGGGAGGTCTTGCTCTTCTTGCAGAGTACCCAAGTTCTGTTCCCAGCACCCACAGGGCGGCTCACAAACCCTCTGTAACTCCAGTTCCAGGGGATCTGGTGCCTTCTTCTGGCCTCCTCAGGCACTGCACACATGGTATAGCGTTTCTAGTGCTGTGAAGAGATACAGTGACCACGGCAATGCTTAGAAAGGAAGACATTTAATTGGGGCTGGCTTACAGTTTCAAAGGTTTAGTTCATGATTGTCAGGGTGGGAAGCATGGCAATGGGCAGGCAGACACAATGCTGGAGAGGGAGCCAAGAGTTCCAGATCCAAAGGCAGGGGGAAGAACGCAACACTGGGCCTGGCTTGAGCTTCTGAAACCTCAAGCTCACCCTCCATGACACACTTCCTCCAACAAGCCCACACCTCCTGATAGTGCCACTCCCTGTGGACCTATGGGGGCCATTGTCATTTAAACCACCATACATGGGGTGTCCACACATGCAAGCAAAACACACAAGTGTTCAGAAACAAAAGCATCTCACTCAGCACTCGTCACACTGCCTGCTTCACAGTGCTTCTCACTGCTGTTATTTGCTTATTCATGTCTGTGACGCAAACCTGTGGGTTCCAGTGATGGCAGCCCTGCGGTGTCTGCTCAGCCCTCCATGGCCAGCCTCTCGACAGTGTCGGACACATCTTACAGATGGAAGACTGGGCTACAGGGTGTATCTTAGTCTACACAGTGGCGCAAACACAGATGAGTTCCAGGCTAGGAGGAGACGGGGCTTGTGACCGGAATGGAGGTTAGATGAAGGGAAAGTGTGTATTATAGAGACTTCCAGGGTTGCTTACTGGGAGAAGCAATGATTGATTCATAAATACAGAAGGGAAACAATGGGGCATCGATCAGAATGGAGGGATGAACTCAGCTCAGGTTTGCATGGATTTGTGGTTGGGTCCCGGGAGGAATTAATATGAAGAGCAGCAGTGGGGAAGGCAGAAGTCAACAGTGGGCTCGACAGCCCCTGCAGCATAAGGGTGTGTGGAGAGGGTGCCACACGGCCCCTGTGGGTGGCTTTCTGGAGACATCCCCCCCCTTTTGACCCTCAAGCCAACATGAGATAACTGAGGGCTGGGTCGCATGCCTGCACTCCCTGGACCCCAGAGTGGAGGCAGGATTTAGGGTATTTTAGTTCACTTCCTGTTGCTGCGATAAAACATTCTGAGCAAAGGCAGCTTGGGGAGCAGAGGGGCTGCTTAGCTTAGACGTCCCAATCACAGTCTGTCACCAAGGGAAGTCAGGGTGGGAGCTCACGGCAGAGGCCACGGAGGGAAGCTCAGCCTGCTTTCTTCTAAAACCCAGGACCCCCAGCTCAGGCCTGGCACCATCCACAGAGAGCTGGGCCCTCTTATATCCATCTTCAACCAAGAAAAGCACCTCAGCCTTACCTGCAGGTCGTCTGGTGGGGCATTTTCTCTTCCCACACGCCTCTAGTGTCAAGCGGATGTAAAACTAGCCAGGATAGGGAGTCTCTGTCCAGACCGCCAGCATTTAGAGCAGGCTCTTGGAACGGGAGACTTGGATCTTCTAGAGCCTTGCTATTTTCATCTCCCCTGCTCTATTTTACTTCTAGGTTTATGGAATTAGGAGCTTCTGAAAGTGCTGTTAAGACCGAATCTGATAGGAACAAACAGAGAGCTGATTCGGGGCTCAGGCATCCCAGCTCTGTCACCTAGCGACCTAAGGAGATTTCTTCCTTTTTTTTTTTTTTTTTTTTAAAAATTCATTT
>NC_022022.1:4195542-4208325 GCF_000317375.1 Microtus ochrogaster
GGTTTTTGGAAGCCTCATTGTCTAACAATTGTCTTTCTCTAAAAGCAGTAGGCTTCTGATAGCCAGATAGCTCTAGGCTTAGTCTTCAACCAGTTAAGGGCAGTTTAATGGTTGATTTTATTTTTTTTAATTAAAATTTATTTATTTATTATGTGTATACAATATTCTGTCTGTATGCCTGCAGACCAGAGGAGGGCACTAGACCCCATTACAGATGGTTGTGAGCCACCATGTGGTTGGTGGGAGTTGAACTCCGGACCTTTGGAAGAGCAGGCAATGCTCTTAACCTCTGAGCCATCTCTCCAGCCCAGACCTAAGATTTCTGTGCTGCAGGTCTCATCCACCCAAGTCGGCGATAGCTCTCACTTGGATTTGCAGCAAGAAGTACTTCCTCGGGGACGATTTTCCCTAAGTCTATCTGTTATCCCTGTGATGATGCAGTTACCGAGGACCAGGACTCATTATATATGCCCGATGCAGTCTTGGGCACACTCTTCCCTCAAGGAACTCAGTCTGGAAGGAGGGCAGGAGCTAGAAACCAGGGCACCCTGTCTTCATGCTCTGGTTTCTACTGCCCTCTTGTGGGCATTGCTATGAAACCAGGAGAATTCCATTCTAGAATGAAGTCTAGCAGAGGAGGAATCAGGTAGGAGTGGGGAATAAAAATACTTTTTTGTGTTTCTTTCTAAAATTTGTTTTTGAGACAGTGTTTCTCTGTGTAGTTCTGGCTGTCCTGGAACTTCTTATGTGCACCATTGGTGGCGCACACCTTTAATCCCAGCACAAGGTAGGCAGGGGCAGGCGGATCTCTGTGACTTCGAGTCCAGCCTGATCTACAGAGCTAGTTCTAGGACGGCCAAGACTACACAAAGAAACCCTGTCTGGAAAAAATTGTCCTATTTTTGTGTGAGGTCTCCTGGGACTGGAATTACAGATGACTGTGAGCCACTGTGTGGGTGCTGTGAGCCACTGTGTGGGCGCTGTGAGCCACTGTGTGGGCGCTGTGAGCCACTGTGTGGGCGCTGTGAGCCACTGTGTGGGCGCTGTGAGCCACTGTGTGGGCGCTGGGCACTGAACCCAGCTCCTCTGTGAGAGCAGCAAGTGTTTTTCAATCCCTGAGCCATCTCTCCAGTTCCCCATTTTCAGATTTCTGAAGTAGAACGTTTCATAGAAAATACCAGAATCCAGGGTTTCGCTTGTTGGCAGTGCTGCCTCAGTGAGCATCTACACGCTCCCTGCTCCTCCTCCTTCCCCCCAAAAAAGATTTGTTCTGATTTTATGGGTATGAGTGTTTTGCATGTATGTGTGTATGTTCACCATGTGTGTGCCTGGTACCTGTGGAGGCCAGAAGAGGGCACCGGATCTCTCAGAATTACAAGTTACAGACAGTTATGAACTGTCATGTGGGTTCTGGGAATTGAACCTGGTTTCTCTGCAAGAGCAGCAAGTGCTTTTAACCAATGAAATCTCTCCAGCCCCAAGGCTGAAGAGCATCCCTGCAGGGTTGTTTTCCCCTTCATTTATCAAGCACCGGGTTTACGCTACTCCTGCAGCAAAGTCCTGGGCACGCCCTTCCCTCAAGGTACTCACAGTCTAGTGAGTGGAGACAGAGAAGGGCAGTTTCAAAATGAAACACAACAGTCACAGTGTTCTGCCGCTGTACCAAGAGAGGTTTGGATGTGCACCGTGGTGTGCATGTCCCCTTCGCTGGCAACTCTGAGCTAATTAGGGTGAGATGTTTGATGGAGGAATTCCATCCTGTTTAGAAGCTCTGGAGTAAAAACAAACAAGCAAACAAGACTGGTTAGTGGTGATGGGAGGCAGTCAGGCAGATCTCAGTGATTTCAGTGAATTTGAGGCCACCCTGGTCTCCACTACTATTACACAAAGAAACCCTGTCTCGAAAAAACAAAAAACCCAAACAACAACAACAACAACAACATAAAACAATAACAACAAAAAATCCCAAACATCTGGAGTAGAGGCCTGGTGTCCTTTTAGAACCTACCCCCAGTGCTAACTTCAATTGCTAACTCCAAGTGCCGCTAAACCTTTGGTGCCTGACTGTTCCTGGCTGGGCCCTTTCCAGGACTGCCCAGCACCCACATGGGGATTCACAACCACCTGAAACTCCAGTTCCAGGAAATCTGATTCCCTCTCCTGGACTGGGTAGGTAGGCATGTGGTACACAGAAAGGCACGCAGGCTAATTTTAAAAGCAAAATCACCTGTAGATTGCCCACAACCAGGATCCCACGGCCGTGGGAAGCAGAACTGGTGAGTGTCAACGCCATTTTATTTTGGTTTTGACAGCTTTCACTGTGCCAAGCGGTGATGGGGGCCTGGGAAAGGGGATGCTCCTGGAGAGAAGTAGGCTTGAGAAATTAATGTATCAGGTTTCATAAAGGATGTGGCTAGAGGTAATCAATACACTGGAGAAAGACAATAAAAGCTAAGGGTGATTGATCACCAATTAAAAGCTAAGTGTTTGAAGCCCTCAAGTTACAAAGGCAAATCTGTAAGACAGGGCTCTGTGGAACTCTCTCTCCAGCATTACAAAGGTGCTCAGATCTCCTGCTTATAACGGACACAAAACACTGAGCCTGAAGCCCAGACTTGACAATGCGTCCCATCAAATTCCCTCTCATCCTTTGGGCCTAAAAAGTGTTCTTGTTAATGGTACCACTGCTCCCTGGAAAGAAAGACAGTGTGGGAATATACATGTGTGCACAGAGCCAGAGGGCAACATTGTTGTCTTCCGTAATCGCTTCTCTACCTTGTGCGCATGGCTTTTTACCTGGGTGCTGGGGGGTATAAACTCAGGCCCTCACACGTGCTGACTTTACTGACTGAGCCGCCTCCCCAACCCCTCACATGCTCCTTATAAAATTTATCCCAAGTTGAACACCCGAGTGGGACACTGGAGATCCCCACGGAGAGAATGGACTCCTAAAAGCTGCTCTTGACATTTGCAGATGTGGCACTTTGAGTGCTGTCTCACACACAGGACAAATAAATGTAATAAAAAAATCAAAAAGGCAAACCCCAAATAAACAAAAGCCAGTTATGAGCCCCCTAAGAGAAAAAAAAAGGACCTTGCCAGGCTGGGTATGGTGGCACATGCCTTTAATCTGTTGGACTAGAAGTCCAAACGTCAGGGAGGAGTTGCTCCAGACACCATTCACATAACCACAAATTGATGCAAAAGCAAGAGGATTTTTATTCTGTCATGACAGGGTCCTTCAGGTTCGGGATATGAAGGACAATGATAGCTGTTACAGTCCATCTTTTAAAGCAAAAAGCCACAGACACAAGGGGGGGGGAGGTGACCTGTAGGTTGTTTTCCAACTTATTGGATTGACTTATTCAAAGGTTATTATCAGTGATTGGTCTATTCCAGGACAGGAGAATAGTTACGTGATAAGGGAAACATCTGTAGGGGTGACTGTTCCTTTTGTGAACTGCTGACATTCTAAGTTTGGCACATGTGCCGACTACAGGTATCCTGTTTTTCTAAGCAAACGGGATGTTCTCATGAGAGCAGGCTAGCTGCAGGTCCTGAGGGGGTCCTGAGGGTCTCAAGCAAACAGGCTGTTCTCATGGGAACAGCCAACTGCAGGTCCTGAAAATCTTTCAAACAAACAGGATGTTCTCATGGGAGCAGGCCAGCTGCGGGTTCTGGGGGGGCGGGGCCCAGAGGGTCTTTCAAATCTCAGCACTTGGGAAGCAGAGGCAGGCAGATCTCTGTGAGCTCAAGGCCAGTCTGGTCTACAGAATGAGTTCCAGGACAGCCAGGGCTACACAAAGAGATCCTGTCCCCCAAAACTGAGAGATAGAGAGATAGATAAGATATAGAGAAATATAAGATAGATAGATATAGATATGTAGGTAGGTAGATAGACAGACAGATAGGTATAGAGAAATAGATATTGATTGAACGCCTCACCTTAGGGAAACCAGAGAGCTTAGCCAGCACTGTACCATGTGCAGGCTGGGAATGGAAAGAGGAGAGTTGGGTGTGGAAGCCGAGGACACAGGACTGAGGAGAGCAGGGTTATACCTCTGTAACTAGTAAGTCAGCAAGTAGCCTTCCTCCACGGACCTCCCTCAATGATAGACTGTTAGCTGCATAAGCCATTTCCTCCCGATGTTGCCTTTGGTCGGCAACAGGGAGGGAACTAGAAGAGCATGCCAGAGGACGTCACCAATGGTTATACTCCCTTAGGGAACCCCTGAGACATCTTTTAAAAATAAGATTTTATTCTTATGTGCATTGCTATTTTGCCCACATGTACGTCAGTGTGAAGGTGGCAGATTCACTGGAATTGGAGCTGCAGACAGTTGGGAGCTGCCATGTGGGTGCTGGGAATTGAACCCAGGTCCTCTGGAAGAGCAGCCAGTGTTCTTAACCGCTGAGCGTTCTCTCCAGCCCCCCCAAAGACATCTTTTTTTTTTTTTTTTTTTTTTGGTTTTTCGAGACAGGGTTTCTCTGTGGCTTTGGAGCCTGTCCTGGAACTAGCTCTGTAGACCAGGCTGGTCTCGAACTCACAGAGATCCGCCTGCCTCTGCCTCCCGAGTGCTGGGATTAAAGGCGTGCGCCACCATTGCCCGGCTACCTCCCAAAGACATCTTTACTGGTGTGATAAATGTCTCTCCATTTAGGTTTTGAGACCTTTGACCGACATCCTATAGTTTTCCTTTGTGTGTGCATATGTGCATGCGGGTACATGTTCGTGTGTGTATGTATACGCAGAACCACAGGTCAGTGTGGTTCTTTGCCTCATTGATTCTCTATCTTATTTTTTCTTTTTTTTTTCTTGAGACAGGGTTTCTCTGTTGCTTTGGAGCCTGTCCTGGAACTAGCTCTGTAAACCAGGCTGGTCTCGAACTCACAGAGATCCGCCTGCCTCTGCCTCCCACGTGCTGGGATTAAAGGCATGCGCCACCATCGCCCGGCTCTACATTATTTTTTGATCAGGGTTTCTGACCGAATCTAGGATTCACCTGTCAGAGACTGGTTGGCCAGTAACCCTGGGAATCTTCAGGTTTGCATTTAGATAGTTTTCCCATACAGCCCAGAAGCACCTGCCCAGAGAGGGCTAGACCCTCCTGCATCCACTAGCAAACAAGACAATGCCCACAGGCCAAGCTGACCCAACAATCCCTCAACCGAGATCCCCTTCTCAGAAGACTCTAGGCTGTGTTGACAATTAAAGCTAATAGTATATATGTCCACATTTATTTGTTTAGTTATTGAGCAGGGTTTCTCTGTGTAGCCCTGGCTGTCCTGGAACTCACTTTGTAGACCAGGCTGGCCTCAAACTTGGAGATCCACCTGATAGTCGCCTGCCTCTGCCTACTGAGTGCTAGGATCAAAGGCATACGACACCATGCTCGGCCCTTTCTTTTTTGGAGACAGAGCCTCAATATGTAGCCTAGGCTATTCTCAAACTTCCAACCCTCCTGCGCTAGTCTCCTGAATATTAAGCTTACAGGCATCCACCGCAGCTAGCCCACTTCCCTCAGAAGTCCTACCATTTCCATGACACTTAGTGCGAGTAGTGGCTTTCCCCACGCTTCCCAGAGCCGTCCCATAGAAAATAACACCAAGTGGGACCCATTTGCCATCTGGAGACCCTGGACAGTGTAGCTCTCAGTTCAACAGACACACAGGGAAGCCTCGGCTCAAGCAGGTGGGAAGCCAAATGGAAAACATTTCTTTTCCCACCGGCTTTATTAAGGTCAGTTTTTCCACCAGCGGGTAGAAGGCGGGGTGGTTTACTTTGCTCCTCCCACACTGGCTTTACTGGGTTGCCTGTTTTTGCTTCAGAATTCCAGAAATTGTGTGGCAAGGTCACTTGAAGACATGTTTTAAAAGTTTTGGGCAATTTTATACACGGATACCATGAATTTTGATTGTATTTAATCCCCCTTACCATTTTGTCTCTCTCCCACTACTAACCTCTTATTTCCCCCAACCAATCATGTCTACTTCCATGTCTTTTATTTTTAAGAAAATAAACATGCAAAGTGTTTTGCTTACATGTATGTATGGGCATCATATGCATGCCTTGTGTGACCAGAGACAGAAGAGGGCATTGGATCCCCTGAAGCTGGAGCTATGGGTGGTTGTGAGCTGCCATGTGGGTGCTGGGAACTGAACCTGGGTCCTTTGCAAGAACAAGTGCTCTAACCAGTAAGCCACCTCTCCAGCCCCGTCTTTAAAAAAATGCCTGCAAGCCGGGCAATGGTGGCGCACGCCTTTAATCCCAGCACTCGGGAGGCAGAGGCAGGCAGATCTCTGTGAGTTCGAGACCAGCCTGGTCTACAGAGCTAGTGCCAGGACAGGCTCCAAAGCCACAGAGAAACCCTGTCTCGAAAAACAAAAAACAAAAAAAAAATGCCTGCAGTGCCTGGAAGGCAGAGAAGGGCAGTGCAGGAGCAGCACCCTTAGCTGCTGAGCCACCTCTCCAGCCCTTCATGCTTTCTTGCTGTTTTGAGACATGGTCTAACTGTACAGCCCTGGCTGACCCGCAACTGCTTCCGTAGACCAAGCTGGCTCCAAAGTCAGTGAGATCTCCTGCCTCTGCCTTGAGTGCTGGGGTTAAACGTGTGTGCAGGTTTTGTGCAGTAACAGGAGTCACTGCTATTCACTACAGCTATGCCATGTCTGTAGTTTCTAGCACTCCTCCCGCCCACCTGCTCCCAGTCTTACAATCATCCTGTCTTACTCCTTGATATTCCCTAGTCGTACATGAAGTGATAGGAATACCCGATTCAGGGATGAGCATTCAACAGTCATTTCACACTTAAAACAAGTATTTTTTTTTTTTTGGTGTCTGATTTTTTAAAAATGATTTGTTCATTTTTATGTGCATTGGTGTTTTGCCTATATGCATGTCTATGTGAGGGTGTCAGATATCCTGGAGCTGGAGTTAGACTGTTGTGAGCCACCATGTGGTTGCTGGGCATTTAACTCAGGACCTCTGGAAGAACAGCCAGTGCTCTTAAAATCGCCAAGCCATCTCTCCAGCCCTTCACAATTACGTTTAAGTCCTTAAACTCACGCTGCTCTCCGCTTTGGCCAGGCAAACTTTTTGCCGTGGGCAAAGGTTAATGCAGAGACTAGTAACTGAAAATAAGTGCTTTTAAAAAACGTGTGTGGGCCGGGCGGTGGTGGCGCATGCCTTTAATCCCAACACTCGGGAGGCAGAGGTAGGCGGATCTCTGTGAGTTCGAGACCAGCCTGGTCTACAGAGCTAGTTCCAGGACAGGCTCCAAAGCCAAAGAGAAACCCTGTCTCGAAAAAAACCAAAAAAACCCCAAAAAAACAAAAAACAAAAACGTGTGTGGGGCTGGGTAGTGGCGCAGGCCTTTAATCCCAGCACTGAAGAGACAGAGGCAGAGGCTGGCAGATCTCTGTGAGTTCAAGGCCAGCCTGGTCTAGACAATGAGTTCTAAGACAGTTCTACACAGAGAAACCCTGTCCAAACCAAACCAAAGCAAACCAAAGCAAACCAAACCATGTACGGGGTTGGTCGCACACGGCATTAATTGTGGCACTTGGGGGGGGGGGGCAGAAGCAGGTGGGCTCTATTATTGAGTGACCTTAGGCTTATCTTTGGTCTGGAAGTCAGGGCTTCTTTATGAAATGTCAGAAGCTGGTTAAGAAATTTATACAGAAGTTCTTTCTTCTTTTAAGCTTCTTTAATCCAACTCCACTTTCCCCACCAACCATCCTTAGGCCTGATTCAGATCTTCATGAAATTCACTGCCTCACACGGAGACAGAAAGTTCTAAGAGCAAACATGATTGGCTACAGCAGTCTGCTCAGGGCAACCACAGGACACAGTGACCGCGCTTTCCTCCATGGTGCAGGACACCTTACCTGGATATCCTGCTCACACCAACTCAAGTCAACTTTATTTCTGCATGAGACACAGTCTGGATGAGAACACAGCCATTTTAGGCACAATGGCTCAGCCCTTCACTGGTTCCCAAAGACTCTCCAACGGAAGGAAGGGCTAAGAAGACTGTTGCAGTTCACTGATACTCATTTATGACATCTACTGCCTGCAGAGATGGCCGTGGTGACCGCTGACGGCAGAGGTGACAAGCACAGCGAGCCTTACATGTCCCGTCTGCTGAGTCCACGTTCTCTAGGGTCCATGCTTGCTCAGGGCTGGGACAGCCTCATGTGCTGGCCTGCTTTGCTCCAATGCTCCTGACTGCTTCGTCTTGGAGGCAGAGGACATTCAGGCTGCCTGGGAGCTGGTGGTGGCCACGCTCTTGGCAGCCTGCTGGGCTAACCACCGCTTGTATCTTTTGGTTTTGGGCTTCTGAAAGAGCACTACGGACATAGGAACCCTTACAGTGTCGAGTCCATTTACCTGAACACACATTAAAAAGAGGAATAGCCAGAGATCAGTCAGGCAGAATCAACACCACCCTATCAGCTTCTCATGCTGACACTTGTCCCCATCAAAAGAAGAGAATCCCAGAAACTCACGGTCACGTCACACCAGTACTCGCCCCACCGTGTGATAGGCTCCTCGGGTAACTTCAGAGCATGCGGGGCAACCACAACACCAAGCTGGAAAATAGAACCAACCACCAGATAAACCAGCGGTTCTCAACCTTCCTAATGCTGCGACCCTCTAATAAAGTCCCTCACGTTGTGGTGACCCCAACCATAACATTATTCTGTTGCTACTCATAGCTGTAATTTTGCTACTGTTATGAATCGTAATGTAAATATTTGATATGCAGGGTATCCTCTGGAGGTCACGAGACTCTCAGGCTGAGAACCGCTGAGATAAACCCTTCAACTTCAGCCTTCAGGTAACCTGCACAGTTCCTCACATCTGGGGAAATGATTCTGGCTGACCTTGGGAGGGAACAAAAGCCCACAGATGAAGATGACAGCAGACAGGCTCAGTCTTTCTCAGCAAAGTTTATAAACATTACGAACAGAACAGGTCTTGAGAACAACATTGCTTTCTACACAAAAGTCACAATTCTCTAGTAAGTCACATATCCCCAGGCTCCTCCTAGCTAGAGATAAAATAAATTGCTTTTTCCTATTAGTCTTTAAATCTGTAACTTCTTTACTTCCTAGCTACATTCCTCTTTTCTCCCTGCAAATCAACCAAGAGTAATGAATTCCCAACTCTAGCTGGGAAAACCATTTCATAGGAAAGGGTTCAATCCTGGGTCTGTCTAGGGGTGGCTCTGACCCAAGGGGACACTGAAGTTTGGGAGCACTCACATTCTTGAAGAAATGGCGGGCAACTATCTCAGGGTTCAGTTCCCATTTGACGTTGTTCTTCATTCCCACCTCTAGATGACAGCTTCTCAGAAATTTCACTGTCTAAAAAGAATCATAAATCAGGGCTGTGTCAGCAGAAGTCAGAGCCAGAGTCACAGCTCTGGGACTTCAGGAAAAGCTCATCATTTCTGCCCTGCAGCTAGGACAGGTGAAAACAAAACACTCATGGGGGAAAACAAATAAACAAACGCGGAACATCCTTTTTTCTCAACTCTGATATAGAAAAAAGATATTTTCCAAGACTTCATAGGGGATTTCATCCATACCTTGCTGTTTTTAGGCAAAGAGAAATAGTCTGCATTAAACTAGGGCTTAGGGCTGGCAAAATGGCTCGGAGGGTAAAGGTGCCTGCTGCCAAGGACCATGACCTGAGTCTGACCCCAGGGTCCACACAGAGGAAGGAGAGAACTGACTCATGAGAGCTGTCCCCTGGACTGCACATGTGCCCTGACCCCACACACATGAACATAATAACCTTAGGGTCATCTAGGAAGGCTCCTGGTATATTTTGGGATGCAGTGACTTTTAACTTGACATTTATGGAATTTCAAGTCTTTCACACTCCATCACTGCTTTTCTTAATTATAAAATGATTATTTGTATAAACTACTTCAAGAGTCAAGCTATTTTTGTACATCTTGTCCCAACCCTCTTTCCAGTTATATATTTTCTAATACTACACTATACATATTTCTACTTCAGGCAGACTGTGCTATCCTCATTTAAAAATACACCCTAGAGCTGTTGATAGATGTGTGCCTAACATACATAGGCCCAAGTTTGATCCCAGCATCCATTTGTGGTACATGTCTGTGTAGGTGGAGTTTCTCTGTGTCCCAGCAGCTACCCAAATAACCACTCAGAGACATTACTAATGATAAATGTAAGCCCCAGTGAGCTCTTACAATTTAAACGAACCATCTCTATTAACCTGTGCGCTGCCCCAGGCCCATTTACCTCATCTGTGAGCTTCCCGTGCTGCTGCTTCTTTATCTGGCTCGCAAACTCCACCCTTATTCCCAGCATTCTCTCTGCCCTGAAAATCCTGCCTAGCTATCAGCCAATCAGCTTTTTATTAACCCAATCACAAGCACACATCTGTAGCCTACCAACTGAAGGGAAGAGGAAGGAGGATTAGGTCAGGCTGCCCTTGGTCATACACAGAATTCAAGGCCAGTTTGCCTCCCACCCCAACAAATGTACCTTAAAAATTCACATATTTCCTAGTTTGTCCAAAACCTACTAATTTGAAAAGGCCTAATTTAATATTATGTATGGAAAAAGTTTCCCTCCC
Organism: Microtus ochrogaster; assembly: GCF_000317375.1. Classification (NCBI taxonomy): domain Eukaryota; kingdom Metazoa; phylum Chordata; class Mammalia; order Rodentia; family Cricetidae; genus Microtus; species Microtus ochrogaster. Next base: position 4,206,164 of record NC_022022.1, read on the forward strand.
CCCAGTAACTCCAGTCCCCCTAGAATCCACTTGCTGCCTGCTTTAATGCCTGTAGTTTACGGTTTACCTTCTCATGTGTCTATATTCTCTTGTCTGTACGTGCTCCCAAAAGGCCGAGTCCTCACCTTATACTTTCCCACAGATCCTGATTCCCAGACTGGTGATTCCCTCAAAAGCTACTGCACTTTTGGCAAAATAAATAAATAAATAAATATCCCAGGACAAAGATGTCTTCAAATGTTGTACTTCTAATGCAAGAAATTAACAAAAAAAAAAAAAAAAAGAAAAGAAAAGAAAGCCTTTAATCCCAGCACTCAGGATGGGGAGGCAGGCAGATATGAGTTTGGGGCCAGCCTGGCCTATAGAGTGAGTTCCAGGACGGCCAGGACACTCTTGCTCTCATCCTGTGTGGAACAGTGAGGAGGATCTCAGGAGGTTGGTGACAGCTGTAAGGGTCAGAAACAACTCCCTACTCACTGCCTCTCCTGCCTTTGTCTGGATCTTCTCCAGTTTGCCTTCTTGTCGCAGCTACAAAAGACAAAACCAAGTAGAAGAAATGAGCCCACATTGAGCAGTAACAGTCCAACTACACCGGGCTTACTCCAGTTCCCCACTGGAAGAAGACATCCCCAGCAAGAACCTTCAAGTTTTATTTCTCCAAATCCTTTGAGCTCACCAATTTCTCCTCTTCAAACAACTTCTTGTTTTCAGGGGATGCATACACAGCCAGTCCCTGAGAAAGGAGTTTATTGCGACCCACAGACTTCTTCACCAAGACTAGATCACCCCGCACTCCAATTTCTGCCAATGAGAACAGGAACAGATAAAAAGTCTGCAGGAGTTCCTAGTCACACAGAGGACCTGAGTTTGGACATGGTCCGTAACCTTAGCACCAAGGGGAGGCAACGGCTCTAGCCTCTGGCCTATGCACACGCTCACACCATACATTTATTAGGAACTACACTTGTCACAAGTCTAGTTTAAAAACTGGTGTAGACTGAGTTGTTCAATCAAAGGATTTCATTATTTGTGATGCAAACTGTTGGGTTCTCCCTTCACAGCCAACAGTGTTGCACACGCTTTTTAATTTTCCGTGCTGGAGGTCACTATTTAAGTCACAGTACTTTCGTTACTCCCCACCACCCCCACCGGAGCCACTAAGTAGTAAACACAAGGCAAACAAACGAGAGGCGGGAAGAGCTAACGTTATACTGCAGCAATCCCGTGGGTCAGCATCCGGGTCCAGGCTTACCGTCCACAGACTGCGTGAGGATGAGCTCCAGGGGGTCTTTGGGCCGGTGTTTGGTGTCCTCTAGCAGCTTATACACGCGGTGCCGCCGGTGCAGGAGCGGCTTCCGGCCCTCCCCGGCCAGCGGCACCTTCCACCAGCGCTCCACGATGACCGTGCTCTGGCGGCCGGGGGCTGGGGTGAGCGAGCGTCCAGGAACACCCGCCACCCGCATCCCAAGGGGAGCCCTCCAGCCACCCCACGGAGCGGCCCCTGCCGCTCTCAACTCGTCCCCAAGCCCCAGTCGGCCCTCACCCGGTAATGAGACAGACTGAAGTCACGTCCCGGGGTGCCCCCTTCCATTCGCGCCCGGAGTAGCTCCCCGACGCCTCGCTGCCGCAGCCAAGCAGCGCCAGCCCACAGCAGGGCCCGACCCCGGCTAGACACAGAGGCGGCCATGACTCCGGCGCGGAGAGGAGGAAGAGACCCGCGCAGGCGCAGTCTGGGCCTCTGGGCTGCCCGCGGCGCGCCTGAGCTGTAGGGCTGGAGGCTCGCTGAGACCTGGGAACCCGGAATGGGACGGCGACAGGAGAGTCGGGAAACCTGCTGTTTATTTTCGTCACCTCTCTCCACAGATAATGCAATGAGCATTAAGCGGACTGACAAAAGAAAGCACCTTTTCTTGAGCTTCACCTAAAAAAGAGGCATAGGGGGAGCGGTGGTGCCTGCCTGTAATCTTCCTACAGGATAGTTTCCAGGCTAACCTGATTTTTTTTAAATATTTATTTATTATGTATACAATATTCTTTCTGCGTGTATGCCTGAAGACCAGAAAAGGGCACCAGACCTCATTTCAGATGGTTGTGAGCCACCATGTGGTTGCTGGGAATTGAACTCAGGACCTTTTTTTTTTTTTGCCTCTGAACTTGCTGCT
>NC_022022.1:4209335-4210112 GCF_000317375.1 Microtus ochrogaster
ACACCCTCTCCAGCAAAGGCTATCATTGGTGTTTTTTATTTTAGCCATTCTGACAGGTGTAAGATCGTATCTTAAAGTTGTCTTGATTTGCATTTTCCTGATCGCTAAGGAAGTTGAGCATGACCTTAAGTGTCTTTTGGCCATTTGAACTTCTTCTGTTGTGAATTCTCTTGAACTCAGGACCTTTGGAAGAGCAGGCAACGCTTTTAACCACTGAGCCATCTCTCTCCAGCCCCCTAGGCTAACCTGTTTTACACTGAACTCTGGGCCAGCGAGGTCAACAAAAATAATTTAATAATAATAATTAATGATAACAATAAAAATGGATTTAGTTCTACTTGCTGAGATCATTTGTAATTTTGACGTTATAATTTCTGAACACTAAAAGAATATGGATGCCCCTATCAATTTTCCTTTGAGTATCTAAAGGGTGGGATCCTCTAAAAGCTCTGCTGACTCTTCCTGATATTGTTACATTATAGTATTTCAGCTAATATTGCAGGAGACATAAACTACAGAGAAAAAGAAACTACTGTAAGGCCCAAACAATTCCTTCTGTGGAGTCTTTGTTCTGGATAGATTATAAAAACGGGACGAAAGAGGGTCTATAGTCTGTGGAAAGAGACACTATGCTTCATTGCATGTGCCCTTAAGCAGACTGACCTACATGCATCTCCTTGGTTTCCAGGGCAACAATCTCACCCCTGATGTGGGAGTGATTTCTTATTAATAAAGAAACTGCCTAGGCCCATTTCATAGGCCAACCCTTAGGTAGGC
>NC_022022.1:4210771-4231103 GCF_000317375.1 Microtus ochrogaster
GAACTAGCTCTTGTAGACCAGGCTGGTCTCAAACTCTCAGAGATCCGCCTGCCTCTGCCTCCTGAGTGCTAGGATTAAAGGTGTGTGTCACCATCGCCCGGCTCAAACAGACATTTTAAAGTTAAGCAGTTTATACCCTTTTCTTCCCAAGCTACCCTACAGGCAGACTTTCCATTTCAGTCAATAACGCCATTTTGTTGTTTGCTTTGTTTTTCGACACATATTTTTTATTACTGTAATGATTGTGTTGTTTCTTTAAGAGACAAGCCACGCCCACTCCCTCCTCCATCCGCTGAGGCAGACTGATCTTTAGCTTCTGGCCTGAGCTTGCTCTCTTCAGTCTTCCTCTTGGAGAGGCAGCTTCGCTTCTGCCTCTCTTTCCACTTCTCCCCTTCCCTCCCCTTCCCCCTCCCCTCCCCTCTCCTTCCCTCTTTCATCCTCTCCCCTCCCCTCTCTCCCCTCTCCCCTCTTCTCTCCTCTCCCCTCCTCTCCCCTCCCCTCTCCTCCCTCCCTCCCTCTCTCTCTCTCTCTCTCTCTCTCTCTCTCTCTCTCTCTCTCTCTCTCTCAGCTCTTCTCCCCTTCTCCCTCCATAATCCCCCCAATAAATATTCAACCTCACTCTGCATATCGTGCCTATTCATGTCTCTGTCTCCTGCCAACCCGCCGTGTGTCTCTCCGCCTGGGACCAGATACTGCTCAGGCAGCCATCTCTGCCTGGGACTGGCTGCTCTCAGGGCCCGCTGCCTGCCACCACATGGCCCGCTATCACCATTTGGGGACCTACAGCATTTCAGCATTTCTGCTGTCTGCTGCCGCCGGGGATCCTGCAGCATTTTTAATTTTTTCATAACATTTGGTGCTAATGGTTACATTCACCTTATTGTTTTGAGACGGTGTCGTTTCTCCCTTCTCTTCCTCCCTCTGACCCACTCCCGTGTACCTTTCCTTGCTCTTGCTTTCTCAAATTCAAGGCTTCTTTCCCCTCGTTTGTTGTTATTTATATGTGTGTGTTTATATATGTAAGTGTAGCCTGCTCAGTCTGTATAATGTTACTTGTATGTGTATGTTTTCAGAGCTGGCCATTTGGTTCTGGCTAACAACTGGTGTGCCCTTCCCCGGGGAAGACTTTCTTGTTCTTCGCCTAGGGCTGAGGCCTTGCGAGCCTTCTCCTTTCTCATGGGCACAGAAACCTTCTTCAGGTCTTATTCAGGCAGTCCTGTCAGTGAGACTTCGCGGATGGAGCTTCCCTGACATTTCTAGGAGACACTATTTTATAGCAAACTTCTTGTTCCTTTGACTCTTATGATTTCTGCCTCTTCTACAACAGAAGTTCTCAACCTCCTAATGCTGCGGTCCTTTAATACAGTTCTCATATTGTGTGACCCCCAACCATAAAATTATTTCTTTACTACTGTAATGAATTGTTATGGAAATATGATATGTGACCCTTGTGAAATGGTCATTTGACTCTGAAGGAGTTGTGACCCCCCCCCTGCTCCTCCCAGGTTGAGAACTTCTTCTACAACACTTCTTAAACTTTAGGTGAAGTTATGTTATAGATGGATCGGTTGGAACTGGGCTTTACATTTTGATGGCTGTGGTTTTCTGGAATGATGTCTACCTGTTACAGAGATCCTTGATGAGAACCAAGAATTACACTTCTCTGTGGACGTGAGGATAAAGTAGAATTAGAACATAGCTAGCGATTGTGCTGATTTAGTAAGAAGGAGGATACAGGTTCTCCAAGATCCACGACCTCACTAGCCCTGGGAAGGCTGGGTTTCAGTACCAGGTGTGATTTCCCTCTTGTTGAGAAGACCTTAAGTACGATTAGAGAGTTCTTGGTTACCTTCAACATATGTATGACACGTTGGCCACCGTTATGATTCGTAGGCATCACAGTGGGTAGAATTATCAGTTACCTCCCTCCTTTGGAAGCTTGCGTGGCACCTTCCCATACCATGAAACCTAGGAGGAGGCTTTCATTTCAGATCCACCTCTGGTCCTCTGAGTCCTGAGAACAGGGTTTTTCTTTTTTGATCTCACAGGCCATCAGGAAACCCCATGTATTCTACCTTTTCTTTTATTTCCTGGAGAGCCTCTTGGGAAAGGTGCTGACACATAGGCTGGCTTCCTGCTTGAGTGAGAGCTGGAGGAGAGGCTGTCATGGCTGGAACCGTGCAAGCCATGGCCTCACTGACATGACAGCATGTTTTTTTTCCTTTGTGTTCTCTGCTTACCTCTGCAGAGAAGTACATCGTTTATCTATGAAAAGCTAAAGGTAGATAGGAAGTTATGTTTTCAGTTATTGAAATCCAGGAGTAGCAGAACCATCTCCTCCCCCAATCCATGAGAGCAATTATCAAAGCCCCACCACCACCACCTTGGTCAGCTCCTGTAATAATGTTCCACTCTGAAACCCAGACAGAAATGAGACCAAAGAAAAGGTGAGCGGAAAAAGAGAGAGGAAAAAAAGGCAAAAGGAAAGAAGAAAAGGTTTTAAAAATCAAAGTGGCAGAGCTGGAAAGGCGAGTTAGTAGGAAAACACTGTGCCACCCTGACAGCCCAGGTTAGAGTCCCACAACACACAAAACCCAGGAGAGCCAGATGAAAGTTGGCTGTTCGTAATCGCAGCCGCAGCATTCCTATGCTGAGATGAGAGGGAGAGACAGAACTGACCAGAAGCTCAAGTTCATAGTGTGGCGGCAGAAATAACACGAGAGACATTGTTTCAAAAGCAAGATGAAAGAAGAGACTCCTGGAAAAGCTGTCCTGTGACTTCCACACACCCAGACATACAAATAATTGAAAACAATCCAAGTGGTGGACCAGGTGTGGTGGCACACGCCTTTAATCCCACACTCGGAAGGCAGAGCAGGAGGAGCTCTGTGAGTCCCAGGGCAGCCAAGCCAGAGCTACATAGTATATAGTGAAACCATTTGAAATAAATAAATAAATAGAATTCAAGTGGTAACACATTTTGGTTTCACTTTAGGGAACAAAAAGTATTGGAATGAGGTAGGAGAGTCTATGTCTTTATATCTGTGTTCTGCTTCAAAATCGTACTGAATTGGTTTGGTTGACTGTGAGCCTGTTTCAAGCCTGGCTAGGACGGTGCCCGTCACACCCACTTTTTTCTCTCCTTTGCTGTCCCGGTGAAACAGCTGAGGCCTTCCTGCCACAGGTACCTGTTCCTCACCAGCCCAACAAGGGAGGAGGCCGAAGGGTGATGGCTCTCTGACAGCGACCATGCACAGCCACAGGCAGATCAGAAAGGGACTGGAGCATGTATGAGGGAGATTTGCATCAGTGAGACAGACGAGGGTTCATTCTCTTCCCTTCTGGTTGGGGTTACCGAGTATGTTATTAGGGAGGGGTTGCTCTAGAGTCCCAGTGTTTCCAGGTTTTTTTTTTTTTTTTTGCACTTTGTTCAAAGAATAAAAAAAGCACAAAAACCTTATTCAGAGGTAAAGTAAAAGCCCAGATTAGCAATACTACAAGGAGCTAGGTCCTGAGCAAGAAGACAGCTCAAGAGTGCCAGTGACTGTTTAGGGCTTTCTTTTATGGGTTCAAGAGGAAGAGCAGTTGGTTATTAAAGGGAAAGGGACTTTTTTTTTAGTGTGTGTGTGCATGCATGTATGTGAGAGGAGGGAGGGGGAGAGAGAAGAGAGGAGAGAGAGGGAAGGAGGAGAGAAAAAGGGAGGGAGAGAGCTCGCTCACTCACTTGTGCACATACTGAATTGATTTGGTTGACTGTGAGTCTGTTTCTGTGTGAAGAGGCCGAAAGAGGAGTTCAGGTGTCCTGCTCTGCTGTATTCCCTGGAAGCAGGGTCTCCCAGGGAACTGGAAGCTGGTTGGCGTTGGCAAGCCCCGCTATCTTCTATCTCCACTCCACAGCACTGCAGTTCTTTTTTTTTTTTTTTTTTTTTCTCTCAAGACAGGGTTTCTCTATGGCTCTGGAGCCTGTCCTGGAACTAGCTCTGTAGACCAGGCTGGTCTCGAACTCACAGAGATCCGCCTGCCTCTGCCTCCCGAGTGCTGGGATTAAAGGTGTGCGCCACCATCGCCCGGCCACAGCACTGCAGTTCTAGGCATGTGACCAGCTCCAGCTTTTCAAACTCAGGCCCTTACATATGTGCAGCAAGTGTCCCTACACACTGAGTAATCTGTCTGCCTCTGCCTCCTGAGTTCTGGGACTAAAGATGTGCCCCCACCATGTTTGATTGCTTAACAATGTTAACTCCATCCACCTTTGATTAATCATCTTTTTTTAAAAGTATTTATTTATTTATTTTATATGCATTGGTGTTTTGCCTGCATGTATGTCTGTGTGAGGGTGTCAGATCTTGGAGTTACAGACAGTTGTAAGCTGCCATATGAGTGCTGGGAATTGAACCTGGGTCCTTTGGAAGAGCAGCCAGTAGAGTATTCTTAACTGCTGAGCCACCTCTCCAGCCCCTAATCATCTTTCTAGTGGGGCCTACTTGAACCACATGTTCTGAAACCCTGCTGCATAGTCCATACTCCCAATCTTTTTTTTTTTTTTTTTTTTTTTGGATAGGGTCTCAGAGCATAGCTGTGATTGGGAACTCAAAAGATCCTGCCCACTTCTGCTTCCCAAGTGCTGAGACTAAAGGTGTGCCAGCACACCTGGCTTGATCCTCTTGACGTTTTGAATTAGCACCTAGTCTGTGTTCTGGCACAGTAACTTAGTGCTGAGTTATGTTGGTGTGAGCTTTCTACCATTTTAATATCTACTCTGTAACTTCACCAGTTTCCATCGGCTGTGTCTCTGTGTGTGTGTGTTTGAAACAGGGTGTTGCTATGTAGCTCTGTCCAGTCAGAATGTTGCTACTGCAAATCAGGCTGATCCCAGATGTTGAGCAATCCATCCATCTCTGCCTCTTGATTGCCAGGATTAAGGATAAGCATTTGCTGGGGGCGCTGGAGAGATGGCTCAGAGGTTGAGAGCATTGCCTGCTCTTCCAAAGGTCCTGAGTTCAATTCCCAGCAACCACATGGTGGCTCACAACCATCTGTAATGAGGTCTGGTGCCCTCTTCTGGCCTGCAGGCACACACAGACAGAATATTGTATACATAATAAATAAATAAATTAATTAAAAAAAAAGCATTTGCTGGGTGGTGGCACATGCCTTTAATCCCAGAACTTGGGAGGCAGAGGCAGGTGGATCTCTGAGTTCGAGGTCAGCCTGGTCTACAAAGTCAGTTCCAGGACAGCCAGGGCTGTTACACAGGGAAACTCTTCTCAAAAAACCACCACCACTACCACCACCAACAAAAGGATATGTAGCATTACAGTTCCATAGAGGTATTTAATTTGGGATTCCTAACCTATAAAGACAACAGAGAAAATTCTGCAATTTGTAGTATTTCTGTGCTACGGAGAGTGATAATAAGAAAAAGAAAGACTTTCAGAACAACTACTAATGAGGTGAGTGTGGGAGCACGGTCTTGGAAGCTTACTGTGGCATCAGACACCAACTCTGTAGTTGCTGAATTTAGAAATGGTCCACAGGCGGGGTCAGGGTGGTGGGAACCAGGGCTCAGGCAGGGTTATGTGTCAATTAGGACATAAGTTTGAAAGCCTCTTTAACTACCTATACAGCTGTCAAGTGTCCAGCATCTGAACACGAGCCCTGGCTGATGGGGCAGGGTGGGCTGAAACTGAGGTGACATAAGCACCGGCCTCTTGTCTATGTCATAGTGCCTGCCAGGTCACAATGACAGGGCTGCCTGAAGTCCTGCCCCTCACCCTCTGACCCTCACTTTGCCGCAGGGAGGCACTGAACAGTGAAACTGCCTTGTAACAGGTCCCGCCCCTCTCTCTACTCCCTTTCTTATATCAAGAGGGGAAAAGCACGGAACTACCTCTATCCCTTCTGGTCACCATATGCCTATTACCTCTACTGCTACAAATACCGAATCACCCTCCGGGAGAAGATGCTGCCTTGTTGTTACAGAAGGTACTTGTTTCCATCTGTCACTGTGGTTTACATACAGTATAAGGAAAAGAAAACAAGTCGAGAGATTCTTATAAAAGGCAGGGTAGAAGCCACATATGGACTTGTACAATTTTTCTATTTGGTTGGCCTGGAAAAATAAGATGTTCCATAGGTGACCCAGGAGACAGTGTGGAAGGCTGGTACTGTATAGCTGAAGTCAGGAAGTTACCTTCTCAGTTTATGTCTTCACCCCAGGCTCTGAGGTAAACTAATTTGGGTCTCTCTTTCCCAAACAAGCATCACTTACAAAGAACAGGAGGACCTGACGCTTCGGCCCCATTGCTGCCTCCAGTGCTCCTGAGTCCTTAGGAGGCCTCCAGGTGGGCAGAAGCGCTGAGCAGGAAAAAGACCACAGCCAGCTTAAAGAACTGTATTCAGTAAGTACAGTGCACCGGTGATGTGACAGGCCAGCTCTTTGATCGCTGTAAGGCTTTGTTGAGGAGGGAACACTGATAGCCATGAAAACTAGACGTAGGTAGACCCCTGAGCACATTGTAAAATCTACTTCTTTCTAGATGGATTCCTATAGCTGGGAGCCAAGAGCAGGATGGGAAAAGAAGCAGGAATAAATGTATAGCAGATTATAGTGAGTCTTGGGACATAGTTTAGAGAGAGGCCTGGCAGTGAAAGCTAAAATCCCAGCTTCTTGAAAGGGCTGCAGAGGACACAGAGTGAGTACAAGGCTAGCTTCAGTGACTCAGCAAGATCTTATTCCCCAACCTTACAAAAAAAGTAAGTAAATAAAAGTGGGGCTGGAGATATAGCATGAGCAAGACAACACCCTGAGCTTCCCAGCACTAGAAAGTTCTCCTAGGCACTTGACATCAAGTAGAACTCAGTATTGAATGGCTATCCCTAGGACTGAGGAATATTTTCATATCTCTTAAGATTCTGACTTTCTCAGCCCCTCTCATCTGCCTGGAATCCTCCAAAAGCACCCCAGTTTACCCCAGATGTGACTTGGAGACTCAATGAGCAGATGGCTACTTCAGTCTCATTTCTTTTCCAGGCTGGGAACCTGACAGTGCTATCAGCTGAGCCCCTGCTTCACCAAGACGCAGTTCAGTTAGACTTCCACTTCCGCCTCACCCCCCATTCCTCTGCTCACTGGCACGGCCTTCTGTGTGACCACCGACTCTTCCTGGATATCCCACATCAGGCTTTGGATCAAGGCAACCGAGAAAGGTGAGGAACTGGATGGGTGTGGGGAAGGGATGGGGTACTCTGTTCCACCGTTCATCATGTCACAGTGACTTAGGAGCTGGATCAGACACACAGCACACAGATACGATCTTGGGGTTTAAGGAATAATTTTAGGTCGAGGGATGGTTGCTGGACTCAGACTCAGGAACATTAAAGTAGGATTCAAATAGTTGAATAATTTTGCTACTCAGCAGTCCTTTCCTTCATGACCCCCTTCTATATTGGAATCCCTTGGCTTCAGAGAAAAGCCAAACTCCTTCAGCAACTTTTCCTTTTCTAGTTTCAGTAGGTAGAGAAATCCTCACCGGTATTTCTCCTGCTGACTTCCTAGATAAAGTTAGCCAAGTATTAACTTTCTTTCTGGCCTCTAGCTTGACAGCAACATTGGAGTATGTGGAGGAGAAGACCAATGTGGACTCTGTGTTTGTGAACTTCCACAATGATCGGAAGGACAGAGGTGTGTTTAGGCGTCTTTGGATGAGTCTGGCATTTCAGCACCCCCTGTCCCCACTTCTATTGCAGAGGAAATTAAAGCACACAACATTCTATTCTGTCCCATCACAACTGGACTGACAAGAAGTCCCTGCAGGTGCTATCAGGCACGAGCCTGGGAGCACTGGAGAAATTACACAGAATCCATTTAAGGAACGCAGTAGACTGACAAAGGAGGTCAAGAAAATGTATCGAGGCCGGGCGGTGGTGGCGTACACCTGTAATCCCAGCACTCGGGAGGCAGAGGCAGGCGGATCTCTGTGAGTTCGAGACCAGCCTGGTCTACAAAGGGAGTTCCAGGACAGGCTCCAAAGCTACAGAGAAACCCTGTCTCGAAAAACAAAAAAAAAAAAAAAAAGAAAAAAAAAAAGAAAAAAAAAAGAAAAAAAATTTATCGAGCCTTCACAGTAGGACAGGAACATATTTAAGCAGATGTAATATATCACTGCACATCTTTCAGAGAATTTATACTCTGTTGGGTATAAGACAAGATGGAACAAGCCTGTGATCCTAGTATTTGGAAATCTAGGACAGGAGAATTCCACATTCAAGGTCAGATTGGTTAAATGGTGAGATCTCAAAACAAAGCCAAAAACAAAACAAAAAAAAAAGCTGTTTGCTGCCGATTGCAAGCAACAATAGTCACCATTTTAGAGCTTAGAATGCCATCATTGCACTAAGTGCTTGATAATCACATTTTAAATCTTTGAAGGTTCTCATTCCCAGCTTACAAACGGGTAAACTGGAGATCTGAAAGGTTAACTCAAATGTTAAAGTGAATACTAAGGCAGGGTAGGCCTGCATCTCTATCATGCCCAAACACACCCAAGCCTGCACTACACTATTTCCATGGGCTGAGCCTCAGTGGATGTTCTAATATCTTGTTCTCTTCTCTTCTACAGGTGCCCTCCTGCGAGCCTTTAGCTACATGGGCTTTGAGGTGGTCAGACCAGATCATCCTGCCCTCCCTCCCTGGGATAATGTCATCTTTATGGTGTATCCCCTTGAAAGGGACCTTGGCCAGCCTGGCTAGTGAGCCTCCCTAAACACGTTTATACCATCTCTGTGAGAGGCCGGAAACCTCAACACACGGGACTCTGGGGCCCAGGATGTGATTTGAGACACTTCCATCCTAGGAAATAAAGGGTAGTGCAATCAAAGTGTTTGCTGTTTCTTGAGAGGGGGGATGCTATAATGGAATATGAACCTGATAGAAATATTCATTGTAGGACATATTTAATGACTAAAAAGATCAGTGACCTGAGTCAGACAGGGGAGGGCTCCTTTTGCTTTCTCCTTATCCCTCAACCATTTTTTCGTTCCCATTTACCAAGCACCTGCCAAGATCAATGACCAGTCAACTAGAATGTTCAGAAAGACTAAGCCTTGCTAGGATGCTTCATATATTTCAATTCAAACTAGAGACATGCTAATTCCCTCTCTTTGGATGTAGAGAAAACCAGAGAAAAGTATGTACATCCTAAGGAATAGTTATTACAACAGATAATAAGAGAACATTCTAGACAGCAAGTACTGTGATATACTGCAAAAATGGCAGGGGACACTTCAAGATATAATGAGCACAAGAAAGGGGATATACTTTTTTTTCGAGACAGGGTTTCTCTGTGGCTTTGGAGCCTGTCCTGGAACTAGCTCTGTAGACCAGGCTGGTCTCAAACTCACAGAGATCCACCTGCCTCTGCCTCCCGAGTGCTGGGATTACAGGCGTGCGCCACCATCGCCCGGCTATACTTTTTTTTTTTGAGACAATGTCTCATGTAGCCTAGGTTGGCCTATATAGTGTGGTACCTCACGTTGATCCTTTCAGTTCTCCAAGTGCTGAGTGTCTGTGTGCCACAGTTGTTTTATTTTTCTTTATGTGCCTGAATGTTTTGTCTACATGTATACATGTATACAGTATGCATGCCTGGTGCCCACAGGGTTTAGAAGAGATCACTAGATCGCCTGGGACTGGAATTATAGGATGGTTGTGAGGCACCTTGTGGGTGCTGGGAGCTGGACCTGGGTTTTCTGCAAGAAAAGCCAGTTGGTTTTGATGAGCTTTAATATGAACTGCAAGTCATGACCTCCGACCTTCAGGGAAAGCAGCACTGCGGAAAACAGAAGTGAATGGGTCAGAGCCTGTTGTATAGGAATCCCACTGTCAGACATCAGTGCTCTACCAGTCGGAACCTGTTTAGGTTCCTCTAGGACTCTAAAACGTGCTCAAACTTCTCCTTCCTTAATGTCTTTCTGCTACTTGGGTCCAAAAAATTTGAAGCAACAAGAGACACTAGGAGACAGGGCTCAGCAAGTTTACAATGAAGACCTATTCCTAGACCCCCGGTTTCTAGAGTCCTGATCTGATCCAGGGCAGGTGGGCTTTGTGTGACTTGTGAAGTAACAGCGAGGATTATGAATGTTTGTATGGGAAGGATACATCTTTCAAGATGGGCCTCTGTATGAGGCAGCAGGCAATTACTATCAAGATTTACTCGGAAGAGACTTTACTCAGAGGCATACAAGTTGTAACGAGTATATGGTTTTAGATAATTTTATAAAGAACTTTATTTGGCAAACCCAAATTATTTAAGCAGAACTACACCTTTCTCTAGGTGGCTGTACACAGAAACAAGCTAGAAATTTACAGCATTTCCTGCCCTCTCCATTTCTTCTGCCTGTATTTTAAAGTTCAAAAAGAAATAGCTGAAGGACTATTTCAAAAGAACTATCTCCAGTCACCTCAGCACTGAGAGTGAGAGGTAGTACTCTCTGCAGGGCTTTTAAACATATGCCAATTTCCATTTGTTTTCCGACGACTCCAGTCTTGAGTCCAAACACTTCCTACTACTATAGTCACCTGGGAAGGTGAGTCAGAAATGAGGCTGGGAATTCACAGCAGCATTCAAACACGGAAAGATGGAGAGGAGCCAGGAGCGAAGGAGAAATCTATTTGTCTCCATCTATCACTTTGTGGTAGGTCCAATGGAACAGAAAACGCATTTGATCCAGAGCAAGCCACACCATTTGAAATAAAGGACTTCATGGATCTGTCACAGATTCCTCTCCTGGCACCAATCCTGCCAAAGACAGAGAAAAAAAAAGGGCTTTGAGAGCAAGTTAAGCTGCATCAAAGATGTTCCAGAGAAACACAGAGAACATAGGGAGGAGGGATTGAAGGCCCTTGTGTCCCCCTCATTACTTTCCTGCTGCTACAGCACCACTTACAGTAAAAAGCAGATGGCTGGTCCAACAGCTGCAGCCCAGACTTAATACAAGATTATGTCATCAAGGATATCAGACGACATAGAGCCTTCGCCTTCTAGTGAGGAGAAATGAGAAACGTTTCCAGCAGGCATGGCCAGTGAAGCTCAGCAGAAAAACAGGTGCTTGGTGTTCAATGTCCTAAGAGCCATGTGTTTTTAGACATGGTTGCATGCAGTGCGGACTGGAGTTGACCCTGCTCCTCCCTCCACTTACCAATACTAGAATTGGTCTGATGCAGTCCTGAAGATCTAACCCAGGACTTTGCGCATGTCAGTCAAGTACTCTACCAGTCCCAAATCAAGCTGCAAGTAACCTCCCTGATCTGGACTCGCACAGATGCGATATGAAAGTATAACTGCACCTGTTACGTTGAGGATGGTCAGGGTATCTGGTATCTCTACTGGGCTACTTTTGGTCTCATCATCTGTTTCTGTGGCCTTATGGAAAAAGAAAAAGAAAGTACTTTGGCAATTGGAAAGGGAGAAGCCTGTCATTCTGATCACAGGTTTGGTAAGAGAGACACAATTTTTTTAAAAAATATTTATTTATTATGTATACAATATTCTGTCTGTGTGTATGCCTGCAGGCCAGAAGAGGGCACCAGACCCCATTACAGATGGTTGTGAGCCACCATGTGGTTGCTGGGAATTGAACTCAGGATCTTTGGAAGAGCAGGCAATGCTCTTAACCTCTGAGCCATCTCTCCAGCCCCAGACACAATGTTTTTGATTGCATTTTCATTCATCCTGGAAAATATAGTCTAAAGGTTCTCATGAGGGCATAAGCTTCATCTCATTAAGTTGAAGTGGGGCTAGAGGTGACTCAGCAGTTAAGAGCACATATTACTTTTCTGGAGGGCCCAAGTCAGATTCCCAGCACCCACGTTATTAGATGGCTCACAACTTCCTGTTACTTCAGCAGATCCAATGTCTCTTTCCTTTTTGGGCATTCACACATTTAGTATGCATTATAAAGATACAAACACAAGATTAAAAAACAACTGCTATAGAGATGGCAGAGGTTAAGAGCAATGGCTGTTCTTCCAGATGACCCAGGTTCTGTGCCCAGCATGCACATGGCAGCTCACAAGTGTCTCTCATGGCAGCTCACAAGTGTCTCTAAGTCCAGTTCCAGGGACACCAACACCCTCTCTTCTGGCTTCCTCATCAGGTACTACATGCATATGGTATAAAGATAAAACATGTAGGCAAAAAACATGAAAAAAATCATTAAAATCTTAATAAAATTGATATAAGTGTTTATGACTAGATACCTTCATTGTGCCTCTAAGCACTCAATTTTCCTGGAAGCACCTTAAATGACTATACTGACTCACCATGTCCTTCAACATATCTGGGGCAGTTCTGTTTTCTTCTTTGTCTTCAGGAAGTTTTATTGCATATCCTTTACGAACTAATTCTAGCCCAATATCAAGTTTCTAAAAAAGAAAAACAAGAAAGCAATAATGTTCTGTTAAGGGAGAGCAAATTTGCAATGGGGTGAGATGGTCAGCCAGATGTTTCAGAGTGACTGCAAGCAATGTATGAACCTCACCCTTACCTTCCCATTGCTGGTATCATATAAATAGATTTGTGGCCAAGTTGAGATTCCAGTCTGGGCATCGCTGGAGAGCTTGGCCACGAGGGGCTTCCAGCCAGCACAGTGAGTGAGTCTTTCAAACTCATCTAGCGCTGCCTCTTCCCACTGCTCACCTGGAAGATCATAAGGGAAAACAAGGGAAACAAGGGTGTGAGCCTCGGAGCTGTAAGAGTTGGGATGCATTCTACCCCAGTATGTATGCTAGGGATGTACTACTCATATTCTTATTTGGTGTGTCTGGATCTGACTGCCAAGTAAGTTTCTGTCTTGCTTTCTAGTGCTAATAAGGAAAAGGTACCTGAGTCTCCAAAACTCAGAAAGCTTGGGAATGGGCAATTCCTTACATGTTGTATGAAAGTTACTGTTTGGAGGTAGAGTCAATAGGTGGTATAACTGGTTTACCTGAGGGGGCAATCCGTGCTAGACTGCACTCTATTGCTTGAAACGGAAGGCTTAGAAAGTCACTCCTAAAATTAGAGATTAATTTTAATGAAATTAGAATCCCAGGTATACACGTTTCCTTCTAAATCTCCCTGATGATATCTGCCAATAGCTCCCCAGTTTTTTATCGGCAGATGTGAGCCAACAGCTCAGATCCTAACAGGTCTCTGTACTCACCTGAGAGTTCTGAGAGCCTCCACTGGGGAATCTCCATTATCTCCAAAGTCAACAAAGTAGAGGTCCAAATTCCCACTTTCCAAGGTACCAAGAATCTGGGCTCGATACCAGCAGCCATCTAGACTTAAATGTGCTGCTACAATGTCTCCTACATGTAGAATCAAGTCTTCAGGCTAAACGTGGGGATGGAAAGTCAGGAGAGGTTATTTCCAAGTGATAGCTAAAAGAGTACGGAAAGAAAGGAACATCTGACATTGAGAAAGGTAAGCCCCAGCCTAGCCTTCCCTCCAGCAACTCACCAGAGTACTGTTGTAATGCTGGGTCATCTCGCTGATAAGTTTATCCAACTGGAGGCTGTAGGAGTCAATGATTTGGATCCAGAAGTGGTTGGGGTGTTCAGAAGCAGAAACATATACTTCGCGGTACTCATCAGAACTGAAGTCAGTACTAGGAACTAAACACAGGGGTAAGGATGGTGACCAAATGTATGCGTGTACTCACGTCAATACCCCCACCCCATCCCTGCATGAAAACATACATACAAGCATGCACTCATACACAAAATGTGTAAAGAAACTGTAATAAAAATGTAATTATTACTTAGATCTGTTTTTGTCAACATATTTCTATCTTATTTTTCTTCATTAGCTGTACTTGGAAAATTATTAATGTTTGGTATTACTCCAAGTAAATAAAATATTAGCCAAAAGGCAGTATGACAGAGATGGAAATCACAAAAACAGAATTTTCCTATTTTAGGTTGGTTAATCTAATAGGCTCCTCTTTCTTCATTACATACTTTCAAACATGGACGTCTCTGGATTGCTCAGGGCATCAGAATACTGAAAGTTTTCATCGTTTGGTTTTTCCCAGGAAGCTTCTTTTGGTCCAGTAACAGCCATATCACCACCTCCTTTGCAGAGAGGAGCCTCCAGGGGTGCCGCTGGCTCCATGCTAGAGTCGGTATTCTTCCATAAAGCTGCTTCGCCAGCTCCACCTGGCTCTGCCACCTCTCTTCGCACACTGATCGGCTGCTTTCGTGGGACTCTGGTTTCTGCAGAATGGGCAATTCTTTTCCGAAGCTCTTCATCCTCTGAAACTTTCTCCAGTATCAGATGCTGTGGGAATGAGAGGGGTCATTTCTGTGTAGCCAGATAATGACAGGATGGGCAGAAGGGCCACCCTCATTCTTGTATACTTGCCTTGGCTGCTGCCACTTCCTTCTGTGTTCCTGAGATTTTTATAAGTCTTGAAAGTAGTAAGGTTCCCTCCGATTCTTTGTCACAAGTGATTTTGGCTCCAGAGGCTTTACAGATAGCGCGAATAGTCTCGCCACCTCTCCCTACATTAATACAGAAGAAAAAGCTGTCCTGACCAATATCCACTATAGAGAAATCACTATTTTTTTTACATGTTACAAAAAGAAATCAGTTCTTGTAATTAATTTGAATAGAATGTAAGATAGTAAATAAGGAGCTGCCGAAGTGACTACTGTAGGAAAGAATATAGAACTCTATTTGAACCACTTTATCTGGAGGATTAACTTCAGGACATTTCCACTTTTCAGATACACAGCAGCTGTACTTTACATTTCCACTGTGAGACTCATGGTCCAGAGTGTGTCAGAACTCTAAGCTGAAAACAGGACACTTCTCTCCTCTAGTACCAGCACTAAGGAATGATCTAGGGAAAAGCTTGACAGGTAATCTCTGGATTACTGCCTTCTTCAAAGCTCTAGGACACTATGGACATCTCTAGCATCCCTGTAAAAAATTTTATTCTAAAAAAAGTCTTTACTTATTGTGTGTGTACATGTGCAGTCTGTGTGGACCTGGGTGTGCCATAGCACCTGTGTGGAGGTCAGAGGCAGCTTGGTTCTTTCCCTCCACCATGTGAGGCCTGGGATGGAACTCAAGTAGTCAGGCTTGGCAGCAGTTTATCCACTGAGCCATCTTGCTGGTTCACAGAAACCTATTTGAAAGGCATCCTTATTTTTAAAACAGCAGTTCTGAAGAAAAAAAAGTAAAGTCTGAATGAGGTGTGTTTTCCCTAGGGGAAGCCAGGAAAACCCTAGAGAATGTGGGAAAGACAGGCAGAGAATAAAGAGGAAGCTGTCCAGTTGTACCTATGATTCTGCCCACAGATCTCTGGGGCACTGAGAGTTGCTCAGACACTGGGGTGCTCTCTGTCAGGATCTGATGGATTGCTGCCTTGGCCTTGCACACCTGCACAGGAAACCCGCTGATCAGCAGCACTCGCTCATCACCTACATCCTCTGTGTCCACATCAATCCGAGCACCTGTTTGCTTCCGCAGCTGCAGAGAGAAGGAAGAACACTTCAATTTGGTCCTAGCTAAGGACCTCTATCAAACCCTGGAAGCAGGTAGAGTCATACGCCTCAGTTAAATCAAGAAATTACCAATAGCCCTCATTTACTTATATTCATACAAGAAAATCAGTGACAAAGGTAATTCACATAGTAGCTAATTTAAAATCATTTCTCTGTGGTTACAACCCATGTTCTTTGACTTTGTTTGGATTTGCAATTAAAGATTCTTTTTCTGCTAGGGAGCAAACCCAGATCCTTCCCAGTGCTAGTAAACTTTTCCAATACTCACATCCCCAGCAAAGATTTTGCTTTCTGGACATTTAAGCTAAACAATGATGAAAGATGGAATAGTCAGGTAGCAATTCTTTGTCATTTAATGGGAGCTCATTAACTACCCAATAAAAATATTCATGCTATCAAGTTGAGAACCACCCCAATCAAATACTATTTCAAGCTTAATCATCTACCATCTGAGGAGAAGTACTAAATTTTGGAAGGAAAACAGTGCAGTTAGTTTAATGTTCCTGTAGTTTTTCTTTTAAAAATACATGTGGCATGGGTGTTTTGTGTAATGTGGTTAGAGGAAGGAAACGAGTCAGTAGAATCGATGCCTGCTCACACTTACCTGTTTAATATTGGCTCCTTGTCGACCAATGATGAGCTTCACAGCCTCCTGGGGAACTCGCATCTCTATCTCAATGTCATCTTCTCCAACAAATGTCAATCGCTCTTCTATGTAGACCACAACAGATCAGAATTAAATACACTAAAGCTCAACTGTCCCTCCCCTGAATCAGGCTATAAGAGACATAAATCCAAGAGACAAAATGTGGATCTCAACCACATGCAATACATAGAACCTGAATAGAAATTAGAAGATCCCAGAATACCAGAGCTGGGGCTGGGTTTATAGCTGAGATAAGGGTGTCGTGTATACAAAAGGGCAAGTTTAACCCCCAGCACTCTACCTGCCCTCCCTCCAAGGACCACTT
The DNA here is from genome assembly GCF_000317375.1 of Microtus ochrogaster. Classification (NCBI taxonomy): domain Eukaryota; kingdom Metazoa; phylum Chordata; class Mammalia; order Rodentia; family Cricetidae; genus Microtus; species Microtus ochrogaster. The sequence goes on from NC_022022.1 coordinate 4,227,296, forward strand.
GGCATTTTCTGTAGGATACTATTTCAGATGCTAAAATGGGAAAGGCAGATTCTAGAAATTGTGAGTTTTTGGGATGCTACTCTAAGACATGATTCTCGTAGAGCAATAAAGGCTAGAGTTGTCTGAGGCATTCATTAGTCTGAAACATTTCTCTGGGATCTGTACTCCAGGTCCAGCTGTGTCTACTTTCGACAGCTGGAGAGAAGCAGCAGAATGAACATATATTTTCAAATCACACGGTTGGTTTGCTAAAGGAAGAGTCAATGACATAAGGTCCCTTCATAAATTAGCTTTCCAAGAACAAATGAAGTGACATTTTCAAACACTTCTCACAGAAAATGTATTTTAACAGTATTGGTGTGGTGAGGACAGCTTTCAATTTAACAATAAAATATTATTGCAAGAGCACACGGGTTCACATACCTCTGCTTTCCCTATATCGGCGGTATAGGATGTAGGCGACTGTTGCACTTGCTGGGATCCCAAGGCCCAGGGCTATTTTTTGAATAGTGGACAGGCTTGTCCATGAAGTTTGTTCAGTGGCCATTTTCTGCTGCACTCTGATTTAACGTCCTGAAACAAATCAAGAAGTAGTTTTCTGCCACCACTTGTCTGGTTGGCAGAGAGGAATGAGAAAACACTGTATTCAAAACACAAAAACCCACTATTTGGCCAGACAGGTGATACATGCCTTTAAATCTGGCATTCAGGAGGCAGAGGCAGAAGGATTTCTGAGTTTAAAATCAGTCTGGTCTTCAGAGCAAGTTCCAGGGGTACACAGAAAAACTGTCTCCAAAAAAACCTTACTAGCTTTGCTATGAATCTCTGATATTGTATCTTCACTTTTCTGTCAAGCAAATAACATTTTCCTCATTGTAATTCTTATTCCACATGTTTTTAATTTTTATTTATTTATTTTGTTTCAAGACAGGGTTTCACTGTAGTTTTGTTTTTTTGTTTTTGTTTTTTGAGACAGGGTTTCTCTGTGGCTTTGGAGCCTGTCCTGGAACTAGCTCTGTAGACCAGGCTGGTCTCGAACTCACAGAGATCCACCTGCCTCTGCCTCCTGAGTGCTGGGATTAAAGGCGTGCGCCACCACCGCCCGGCTTCACTGTAGTTTTGGAGCCTGGCCTGGAACTAGCTCTTGTAGACCAGGCTGGCCTTGAACTCAAGAGATCCGCCTGCCTCTGCCTCCCCAGTGCTGGAATTAAAGGCATGAGCCACCACTGCCCAGCAAGACCACTCCCACAGGGTATCTATACTGTCCCCCTCTCCCCCAGTAAACAGACATGTGGTTTTCTGGTCTTTCCTGTTTCCTCTCTTGGTTAGGTGGTGGGCTGGAAAACCATCCAGGAGTGTTTTATCCATTAAACCTGGGCTTTTTCTAATTCAGTTTGACTTGGTCTGATTTGGATTGCTGCATTGGCGGAGAGAATTGGGGGTGCAGAAACTTTTCAATATCCCTGCATTTGCCATCCCTTCAGCTTATCCTAAAAAGTTGGAAAACTTCAAGTAATGTTTGTAATGTTTTCTCTCAAAACATCCAAGGTTTTTCACTATAATTAAAAGCCAACTTAATCTCTCATGTAAATTCTGGGGTTTGGGGATTTAGCTCGGTCATAGAGTGCTTGCCTAGCAAGCACAAGGCCCTGGGTTCAGTCCTCAGCTGGGGGGGAGGGACAAAATAATAAAGGTCAAAAAATGTAAATTCCAGAGGAAAGGGAGTAGAAACTGGGATTGGTATGTAAAATGAGAAGGTAGTTTGAAAAAAATATATAAATTCCTCAAGAGTACAAATTATGGGGGCTGGAGAGATGGCTCAGAGGTTAAGAGCACTGACTGCTCTTCCGGAGGTCCTGAGTTCAATTCCCAGCAACCACATGGTGGCTCATAACCATCTGTAATGAGATCTGGTGCCCTCTTCTGGCATACATGAAGGCTGAACACTGTGTACATAATAAATAAATAAATCTTAAAAAAAAAAGTACAAATTATTTTTCTTTCTTCAGTGTTTAGCATACACTTAATATCTGATCAATACAATTTTTCTTTATATTTTTAAATGAGGCTCTCAGCTGCTTACATGTAAATTCTTTTTTGTTTTTTTGTTGGTGTTTTCGAAAAAAGGGTTCCCCGGGGGCTTGGAACCCGGCCCGGAAACAACCCCTGTAGACCAGGCTGGTCTCGAACTCACAGAGATCCACCTGCCTCTGCCTCCCGAGTGCTGGGATTAAAGGCGTGCGCCACCACTGCCCGGCTGTAAATTCTTTAATAGGATGAAAGATACTTTGTGTCTGATTTTTGCCTGCCATTTTCATAGCCTCATTTTTGTTTTATATTTGCTAGGGGACTAGGATCTATTTACAGATCTTCCTCTGACACACATCACCTGTGTCTTTATCAAGTTCTATTCTTTCAAGTTTCATCTATAGTAGTATCTCTTCTGAAGCCTCAGGGATTCCTAATGCTGACTGATGTGGGTCATGACACTCTACCACAGTACTTGTCTGTTTATCCTGCATCCTCTGACCTACTGGCTTTGTTCCTGCAGTTAAGCACATTAAACACTTCTATGTGCTAGATACAACCGTGGCAGTGGAAACACAAAGATTAAAAAAAAAATGCCAAGAAGCTACTATCTCGCCACTTTATATGCACTGATTATTCAATATTCACACAACCCTGTAAAGTAGGAAGAAACCATTTCATTTTATAGAACTACACATATACCTGAAAAGTTTGTTCACCCTATCACTCAGAATTTGAATTATTATTTGCTTATGAAAAGTCTTGTTAAGTGATTTTACAAGTTTCTCTTATCTTTCCTTATTTAAACTTTCAGGGTAACAATGTTACAATTCTTTATTTTTTTAATTTAATTTTAATTTTTTTATTTTTGAGATAGGGTTTCTCTGTAGCTTTTGGTTCTTTTTTTTTATTATGTATACAATATTCTGTCTGTGTGCATGTCTGCAGCCAGAAGATGACACCAGACCTCTTTAGAGATGGTTGTGAGCCACCATGTGGTTGCCGGGAATTGAACTCAGGACCTTTGGAAGAGCAGGCAATGCTCTCAACCACTGAGCCATCTCCCCAGCCCCACAATTCTTTATTTTGATCAACTTCGATTAAAAAATAAACACTGGCAGAAAACATAGATGATAAAAACATATACAATGTTATTACATTATGATATAGTAGCACCAGATAATAAAATGCTACATGCTTGATGTATAATAAGCCCAAGGCCCAGAATCTGGATCCCCAGGACCCATGTAAACTCAGGCACTGTGGCAATTTTATTTCTAGCACTTGAGAGGCAGACACTAGATCCATGGGGTTAATTGGATAGCAAGACTAGCCCAAACTGGGGAGCTCGAGTGAGGTACCTTTTCTCAGTAAATAAAATAGAAAGCAACTGAAGAAGACACTTGGTGTCAACTTTAAGCTTCCATATGCACAAGTATCTACATGTACACACAAGTCCATGAACATACAGGTATGCATACAGGTATGCACACATAAAATCAGATTATCTTTATCTCAAAAACATTAGTTTTATTCTAGTGAAGCTAAAAACATATCAATACAGAAAACCTACTTTGGAGTAAACCTTGTTTTAAGTATGCTCTCCCTGGAAGCCTAGAAGGAAAATTAAGACACTGGTGTGGAAACCTCACACCCAGGAGCAGTATCCTGGCAAAGAGATCAGAATTGGCCGGGCGGTGGTGGCGCACGCCTTTAATCCCAGCACTCGGGAGGCAGAGGCAGGTGGATCTCTGTGAGTTCGAGACCAGCCTGGTCTACA
>NC_022022.1:4231203-4234695 GCF_000317375.1 Microtus ochrogaster
AATTGCATCTGGTATATAGTCTGGGTGTAGCCTAATGGTATAGTTCCCATGCCTATACAAACTACAGCACCAAACAGCCACAAAAGCTTGCTTGCATAACCACTGGCCCTGGTAAGCTTTACTGACCAGGACAGAGTAAAATTCTTAAAGAATCTATCAGAGGTTTACCAAATCTTTTTTCCTAGTCAGTCGTGTTTTTTTGAATTCTCTCTGTAGATCAGGCTGCCTTAAATTTACAAGATAACTGCCTGCCTCTGCCTTGGATTAAAGACATGTGCTGCTACCACCACTTGATCCAAGTCAGTAGTTTTAAATAAATTTAATCTTGACCAGATTACAGTCTGAGGAAAAAACCAAAACCTTTTATTGCCTTAGGCATTCAGGCGTCTTGTCAATTTGGGATAGTTACTTGGTAGATTCTGTATACCACCCACCCACACTCAGTTTAAGAATGGGTAACCATGGAAGCATTCTCTACTGACCTATACCCTTCTTCCCCGTGTACCGTTTCTGGAACGGCCTAAATTGCTGCCCAGGCTGGTCAATTACACAAACATCTTTAAAAAAAAAAAAGACAGGGTTTCTATGTAGCCCTGGCTGTCCTGGAAATTGCTCTTGTAGACCAGGCTGGCCTCGAACTCAGAGATCCGCCTGCCTCTGCCTCCAGAATGCTGGAATTAAAGTTCATACAATTTCACAGTATCCCAAACACATTTTCATAGAACATGCCAGGCTGGCCTTGAACACAGAGATCTGCCTGCCTCTGCCTCCCAAGTGCTGCGATTAAAGGCGTGCATCACCACTGCCCGGCCTGGAACTAGCTCTTGTAGAACAGGCTAGGCTGGCCTAGAACTCAGAGATCCACCTGCTTCTACCTCCCCGAGTGCTGGGATTAAAGGGGTGCACCACCACTGCCGTCCACAACAAGTTCAAGGCCACCCTGGGTGATGTGAAATCCTCTCTAGTGAGAGGTGGTGGTGAGGAAGCCAGGTGTCCAATCCCCAGAATACCAGGACCTGAAAGGTGGAGGTTAAGGTTGGCTACTGGGCAAGTTCTCGGCCAGTCTGGGTAGACCACAAGAGACTGTCTCAAAAACACACAAACAGAAGAAACAAAAGCAAAAAGAGAAAGGAAGACGACCAGAAAAACAATCCAAAGCAGAGTGTTGTGGCGCTTGCCCGTACTTCCAACTCTCTAGAGGCAAAGGCTGGAGAAGCTCGAGTTCCAAGCCATCTTGACACAGGCCCTGTCACTAGATAAATAATGAAGCATCCTGCAGCTGCAACTAGCTGTGGGACTAACTTGGGGAGGTAAAAGGCAAATTAACAAAAGGTCCCTCGTTTCACCAGGAGCCAGCCTAGGAGCGCAAGCACAGCTGTGGTGAGTTTCCTGCAGTTAGTAGCTCTCAGCACAGCCACCCCAAACGGCGACCTGGCCCCACGTGCCCCACGCCTCCCGACGCTCAGACCGGCACTTCTGCCCCCCAGATGCCGGGCTGCCCACCGCCCAGCCTCTCCCAAGCCCCAAACTCCTCTCCCGGGCCCGCCTTTACCGCTTCTCCAAGACGCGCGCTGCACACTTCGCCTCGCACCTCACCCGCGCCGGCACCTCGTCGCTCCCGTCGGCGAAGTCGCCCAGCGCGCGGCTTTTCAGCAGTCTTCTGTCCCACCCGCGGCGCTCCCGCACCAATCAACGCTCGCCTTGGAGTCCGACCAATCGCGCTTCCCCGTGGTAGCCAATCCTGTGGCGGACTGCCGTGAGTGACGGGCGCCGCTGCGTGCTGCAGTCCAATTACCCGGATGGAAAGCCCGAACCCGCCCGCCTCGCTAGCCAGTTGGAGCGCCAGGAAGCAGAAGCTGGTGATAGAGCGTGCACCTGCTGAGCGTTCCCGAGCCACTTGCAGGCTCCTGCAGTCCCGGGTCCTTCTCCGAGAGGAGGAGGTCGCGCGACCTCAGCCCGTGAAGGACTGCAGTGCTCCGCGGCTCCGGGGGCTGGAGTCACTCATGGGTATTCCCGGCCCTAATGAATCACCTCTTCGGCCTCGGGGGAAGCCGCCTCGTGATGGGCGGTGCGGCAGCACTGATCTGTTAAGAATTTCTCCCTGGATCGTTCCCCACCCCCTTCATGGGCTGCTAATCTGTTAAAGCAACTATGGTAAAGGAGTGACATGGGGCGGACGCTTCACCACGGCGGCCGAGCCCCGGACACTCCTTGTGGACAGAAAGTGACCACCCGGGGAAAGGGGCTGCGGGTGGAGCGCGGCCCGCCTGCCCCGACTCCGGCCCCGGCCCCGCAGAAGGGGAGGCTTTGGAAGGCAGCGGTTTGCTTGGAAAACTGAATTCCAGACGCCGCCTGGGTAGTTCCCGTACCGTTAGGAACGGTTGGTCCTGCCACCGCCTTCGCACTGTGGCGAGGGCTTAGTTGCTCTGAGTCACCGAAAGATGGTTGCGCTATCACTTGGCATGCCTGGAGCGTGATGAGCACTCAATAAACAATAGCTGAATGGATACAAAATTGTCTGGTCATTCATAAGTCGTTGGGTCAGTTTCGCCGTTATTGTTATCACTGTTATTTTAGAGATCGGTGCTTGGTATGTTGCCCAGGCTGTCCTCAAATTCTGTTTGTTCAGGTTCTTGAGTAGCTGGGGCTTAGACGTGCTCGACCTCTAGTCATTCAAAAAATATATATTTGGATAAATAATACATTCACCTAGAAGATTCACAAATAAATAACAGTTATTGGAGAAAATGTTTCTTCAGAGGTAACCAATGCAACCAGTTTCTTGGGAAAATTTTCATAAGACAAGCCATAGTTAACACATATAAATGTTGAAAACATGCTGCACATATAAATTAGTAAATTTTGGGGGGGTGTTTGTCTTTTTTTTTTTCGAGACAGGGTTTCTCAGTAGCTTTGGAACCTGTCTTGGAACTTGCTCTGTAGACCAGGCTGGCCTCGAACTCACAGAGATCCATCTGCCTCTGCCTCCCCAGTGCTGGAATTAAAGGCATGAGCCACCACTGCCTGGTTTAGAAAGCTTTTCATAGCGACATACCTCTCTGCCTCATAGTTAAATCTCAAGATATAACATGAATGTAAAACATGTATTTAGCCAGAACTTTAACACGTTTTTCTCAAGCATACTTCACTTTGTACTTTTAATATGTTTTATTTTTAAGACAAGGCATCTTTTAGGTGGTGGTGGACCACGCCTTTAATCCCAGCACTAGGGAGGCAGAGGCAGGTGGATCTCTGTGAGTTCAAGTTCAACCTGATCTGCAGATCTAGTTCCAGGACAGGCTCCAAAGCTACTGGGAAACCCTGTTTCAAAAAAATAAAAACCAAAAACAATGAAAAAAGACAAGGTATCTCTATGCAGTCCTTGCTGACTTGGAACTCCCTACGTAGACCAGTTTTCTCTTTCTTTCTTTCTTTCTTTCTTTCTTTCTTTCTTTCTTTCTTTCTTATTTTTTAAATTTATTTATTTATTAA
>NC_022022.1:4237452-4238948 GCF_000317375.1 Microtus ochrogaster
CGTATGTTGAACCAGCCCTGCATCTCTGGGATGAAGCCTACTTGATCATAATGGATAATTTTTCTAATGTGTTCTTGGATTCGGTTTTCCAGTATTTTATTGATAATTTTTGCGTCGATATTCATGAGTGAGATAGGCCTGCCAAGTGCTGGGATTAAAGGTGTGTGCCACCACCGCCTGGCCTTTGTTTGTTTGATTTTTTGAGACAGGGTTTCTCTGTAGCTTTGGGGCCTGTCCAGGAACTAGCTCCAGTAGACCAGGCTGGCTTTGAACTCACGGAAATCCAAGATCTGCCTGGCTCTGCCTCCAGAGTGCAGGGATTAAAGGTGTTCACCACTATTGCCTGAGTTCACCATTCTCACTTCTTAGACTCACGCTCCAGACCAAACTGTAGGCAAAGCACTCCCTGGGTTTAATCCCAAATTACTTTCATAAAGGGAATTGGAATTTAGTTGGATCCTTAGACTTTTGTTTTAGGTGGTAACCAACTTCTTCCCTATTTCAGGAGCACAAGGGCTGGCAACTAGCCACACCTGTTAACAATAGCCTTGCGAGATCAAACTCTCTGGTTTACAACTAGGTGGAACCTTTGTCTAACATAGAAGCACAAGAACCTTGAATGAGAATGACCTAGAAACAAGCCCCAAACTTTGACTTTTGGCTTCTTTGGGCCTCCACAGAGCAGGCCTTTACCTGACTGAACCATTTCCACAGTCCCAGTAATTTTGTGTAGTTGAATTTATTAATGTATTTTTATAACTTTTAGGTTTCATGTTGCATCTAGAAAAGTCTCTCACTAGTTAAAATTATTTTTAAAAACTCTTGTTTTCCTTAAAAAGGTATTTTGTATCTTTGAATGTATAAAATTCTGGAATTTATTATGACATAAAGTTGTGAGATAGAGATACAGCTTGGTTTGTCCAACTGCATTTTTTGTATTGTTTCTTGAATATTGCTTTTATAATCCCAAACATCTTTTTTTTTTAATTTTTTTGATTTTTTTAAAAGATTTATTTATTTATTTATTTATTATGTACACAGTATTCAGCCTCCATGTATGCCTGAAGGCCAGAAGAGGGCATCAGGTCTCATTACAGAGACCACGTGGGTTGCTGGGAATTGAACTCAGGACCTTCAGAAGAGCAGTCAGTGCTCTTAACCACTGAGCCATCTCTCCAGCCCCCAATCTCAAACATCTTTGACTCTTATGTGTATGGGTGTTTTATCTTCATGTATGTCTGTGCACCACAAGCATGCCTGGTGTCTGAAGAGGCCAGAAGAAGGTGTCAGGTCTACAGAACTGAAATTACAGATGGTTGTGAGCCACCGTGTGGGTGCTAGGAATCAAGCCCAGGTCTCAAGAGATAGCAAGTGCTCTTAATAGCTGGACCACCTCTCCAGCCCTCTCTCTTTTTTTTTTTTTTGGTTTTTTTTTTTTTTCGTTTTGTTTTTCGAGACAGGGTTTCTCTGTGGCTTTGGAGCCTGTCCTGGAACTA
>NC_022022.1:4239048-4248609 GCF_000317375.1 Microtus ochrogaster
AGCTCTGTAGACCAGGCTGGTCTCGAACTCACAGAGATCCGCCTGCCTCTGCCTCCCGAGTGCTGGGATTAAAGGCGCGCCACCACCGCCCGGCCTTCCAGCCCTCTCTTAAGCTCCTTTTCCCCCATTGATCTATCCTATTTTAATACCACATTATTTTAAGAATTGATACATGCTATGTATTTTTGACATAGTTTTAAAAATTGATGCATGGTACATATAGAAGTGACAAATGCACACTTTGTTGGTTCATGACAGGATCTTGTTCTGTATCCAGGCTGGCCTTAAACTCAAGGTAATCCTCCAGTCTCACCCTCAAGAGTTCTGAGGCTTCAAGCATGAGTTGCCATACCTGGCCATTAAATATATATCTTGATGAAGTTTAAAAGATGGATTTTTTGGTAACAAGCACTAAATCCAAATCAAGAGGCAACATTCCCAGTGCCCCCAAAACCATTCATGATCCCTTCCTGGCATCACTCCCTCTTGAGGGAGTGTCTGGCTTCCTCTGTTCTCATTATTTCAATGAGATTCAGCCTTTTTATATATAAATTTTGTTCATTCTCCTTGCTGTGTCATATTACAATGTGAGAATTTTCCACAACTTACTTTTCCCTTTTATTGCTAATATTGTTTTTAATTGAAATCACCTTTTTTTTTTTTTTTGAGACAGCAGGGTTTCTCTGTGTACCAGCCCTGGCTGTCCTGGAACTCACTCTGTAGACCAGGCTGATCTCGAACTCACAGAGATCTGCCTGCCTCTGCCTCCCGATAGCGGGGATAAAAGTCGTGTGCCGCCAGCACCGCCCAGCAGAATCACCTACTTTTAGAGCAAAGGAGCATTGCTGTCTTTATGATAGAGAATCTTCCTGCCCTATTGCTGTATTCTAAAGTTCTCATCGTGAAGAATCTACATGTGTCCTAGATATTTGAATGCCTAATATATGCTAAGCAGTTTGAATGTATTTTATATATTTTCATGTGTATGTAGGTAAGCTCATATGAATTTGGGTAGCTGTGGAGGCCTGAACTGGAGTTACAGGCAGTTGTGAGCCACCTGACGTGAGTCCTAGGGTCTGAATTCAGCTTCTCTGCACGTGCAGCAAACACTTCAGGCTGTCTCTCTAGTTTCCCTTTTACATTTTCATTTGATTAAATAATTAAGTGGTTTATTTATAGTGAAGTTGTGTGTACGTGCACACCATGGTGTGACCACGCCGGTCAGAAAGTGTTTTCTTGAATGACTGTGTGGCCCTTAGAGAAGAACTTTTGAATGTTCTCCCTCCCGCCATATAGGTCCAGGGGATCAAATCAGGTTTCCGGTTGGCGGCAATCTCCGTCATCTGCTAAATTATCTAGTTAGTTATTTTTTAATTTAAAAAGGTGGAATATTTAAATCCAAGGAACGATGCTCAACATTGCTATCAAGAGCACATGATTCCTTTACAGGCCTCTCCTCTTCCAGCTCCAGTGCCGGGGAGGGGAGATCAAGAAAAGAAATGAAATAGACGTTCAAAGGAGGGATTAAAAACCAAAATCGCAACAAAGGAAGTATTTTTAAAACATATTTTAAAATTTATTTAATAACTGCGTGTGTGTGGTCATGCTCGTGCTAGGGTATGTGTGTCGGGGGTCAACCTGTAGGAGGGAGGGAGCCGGTTCTCTCCTTCCACCTTGTGGGCTCCACGGATTGAACTCAGGTCACATCAGTCTTCACTTGCTGAGCTGTCTCACCAGCCCTGGAAGGATTCCTTAATCAGGGGAATAAAGATTCAGGTGTTATTACTTTTCAAGGGGTTTCTGTCTGTCTGGTAGGGAGTTTGGGGAGCAGAAGGAATACAGGAAATGGCTTCAGACTCTCCCAAGTCACTGACTTTTGGGTCTGTCATCTCCTTTCCCTCAGGTGCACAAGTCAGGACTGAAGTTGCCAGGTGCTGGGTGGGATAGACAGTCATTCCTTTCCTTTCTAGCTCCCAAAAGGCTGCTCTTTCCTTGAAGGGCTTCTAAACAGGCTTCAGGAGGCTGTAGGTACAATGAGCCCAAGCCAGCGCTGCCTGGAGGATTTCAGTGGACAGGTGTTTCTACCAAAAAAACAGGCTTTAGGGCATGGGGGTTGGCTCATCAGTTAAGAGTCCATACTGCTATTCTTGAGCAGTTCCCAGCACCCATTCCGGACCACACACAACCATCTGTAACTCCAGTTGCACATGCCCACACAGTGACATGAATATAATTTAAAAAAAGAAGCCAACTTTAGATAGCACCGGATTCTCAGACAAGGTACCTGGTTCCAGAGCTCCAGCGCCCCCTCCCGCCCCCCATGTGAAATGGCCTTTCAACTAAGGCTGTGTTGTGTAAGCCTAATCAGCAGTATCCCCTGCCCACACCCCTGCGGGAGTTACAGCTTCCTCCCGCTCCAGTCAAATCGCCACCAGAAACTAGTAATAGCTACCAGGACGCTGGTGCTGTGGTCCTGTCTTTACATCAGATTGATCAGGTGGCCCCGGAGAGTCTCAGTCTCCTCTACCACAGCACTCTAAGGCTTCCATCTTGGTTTCCTTTACAAAGCGGTTTGAAGGAACAGGATTTGTGGGCTGCCATTATTGTCCAGCCTGAGTTGTTTTTCTTAGACCAGGAGTCCCACCTAGAGGTCCCCACCTAACCCTGAGAGACGAGTACTGGTAGAGGAAGGAGACAGGGACGACCATAGCACCTGCTGTAGCATTTCTGTCACACTGTAACCCTTTTATCTTTGTTTTGAGGGGGTGGGGGGTGGGGAGCAAAGGCAGCCTGAGCCCTCACCTCAGCTTGACCCCTGCAAACAGGCTCCCAAGACCCGAGACCTGAACCTGCACTCGTGAGGTCTGGGATGACTTTGGGTGCCTGAATAACCTGAAACATTTACCATCATAGTTTACACCAGACAATCTCACGACAAGTCTGTGATTCTAAGCTGAGGGTGTTCTTTTGCAGGATTTTCATCCTTGAACAGGATCTAGAGCAGCAAGGAAAGGAGGAAGTCAGGACTTGGACCGATCTTTCAGGGACCTATATGGGGGGGGGGGGGAGAGCTGAAATGGCCCCAGAGGGCTTTGCTCGTTCTGTTGGTCTTCACAGCCTAGGAACTTTAGTGGTGTTCCTATGAAACAACAACAAAAAAGTCAATGTGGTCTACATATCGAGTTCCAGGCCAGCCAGTAAGACTTTGTCTTGAAAAAGGGTGTATGGTGGGGGAGGAGGGGAAGAGTTGGGAGGGAGACTGGAGAGAGGGCTCAGTGGTTAAGAGCACTTGCTGCTTTTGTAGAGGACCTGGGTTTGGTTTTCAGTACCCAGACATTGGCTCACAACCATTTGTAACTCCAGTTCCAGGGATCTAATGTCCTCTTCTGGCTTCTGTGGGCACCAAGTACACACATGGTGCATGTACAAATCTCAGAATAGGGGGAGTGGGGAGCAATCCACAGGCATCTCCCAGGTGGCAACCTGATGAGCTGCTGGTAGATGAGGGAGAAAAGGAGGTTGCAGAATTGCTCTTTGGACCGCGAGGGCATGGAGGAGGTTGGGGTTTCAGGAATGTCCTTTTCTCCAGCCTTGCTCTATAAACACCTAAACTCTTACAGCCACTTCTGGCGCTCCCAAGTGCTTGTGTGCTTGGGTCCTCTCAGTCCAGCTTTGCTGGCTCAGGGCCTCCAGCTGCGCTCCGGGCCAGGGACAGCTTGAGATAGGAATCTTGCAGCAAGTGGTGTCTCCTCCTAGCAAGGGCAACAGCAGCCACTAGAAAGCACATGGTGTTTTGTGAGGTGGGCAGGGACTCAGCAAGGAGGAAGGAAACTAAGGACATTGGGTAGATGCTGCAGCCAAGAGAAAAAGGCTCCCTGGGGCTGCATGACTCCATTTGTCAGTCTCTCCTCCCCTTCTCCCTGCCTCCTTTTTCCTCCTCCCTTTCTGATGCTGTCACTGTCTAGAGCTCCCAGCATCTCTGTGCTTTGGGGCTCTGTCCTCTGTTGGAAGCACACTGTGCGCAGTCAGCAATTCTACCTCTCACTCCGCTTGCTCTTTGAGGTGACATTTATCCACATTTATCCAGGGACAGGTTCCCACCAGGGCCACACTAAATCCAGCCGAGGGAGCCAAGGCTGGTGGAAAGCATCCAGGCAGCTGCTGCCCTCTTCCCTCCACTTCTCACAGTGGCTTACAGGGCTCCCCGTCCTTGCTCCCAGATGCATTCTGTGTCTGTTGGCCATTCCCTAGGAGTTCCCTTGTGGCTTTCCCCTTGCCAGGCACTCTTGGGATCAGCAACACTAGGAAGACTGAAGATGTGAAACAGGAGATTGCTGCATAGGGATCCCTTCAAAGGTGGGGGAATCTTGCCTTCTTTGGCTCTAGAGAGATGGGGGGCTGACCTCTGCAGGCCTTTGGGTGAGGGGTCACCCTTTGTGCCAGGCTTGGTTAGGTGGAGCCAGATGACCGCTAACTGAACAGGGAGGGAAGCTGGGAGGGGAAGAAGTAGATAGAAGTAAATAAAGTCCCAGAGATCATGTCACCATGGTGGCTTCTGACAGTCAGGGAGGTGGCCAAGGCTCCTGCAGGCAGAATGCCAGAAATAGCCAGGCCACAGTCCCAGGCATCTGCTGAATCCTTGACTCTACTTCATTGCACCCAGGGGCGCTGACTGAATTTGGCACTGGGTAGCAGAAAAGAAAGGGAAAATGCCTGCATGATGAGCAGACTTTAAGCTGTTTGTGGTACTTCCCAGCTCCACTTCTGAGATAATCTCAAGGTTGTGTTTAGCAGCTGGTCCTGTAAGTGTGTGAGTGTGTAAGTGTGTGAGTCTGTGAGTATGTAAGTGTGTAAAGCAGACTGGAGCCTTGTGTTCCTTTCCTGCCTGGTGTGGGGGTGCCAAATGGGGGCTGTCTTGGCTATAAAGTGAAGAGGTGACCATTGCTGTCCTCAGCTAGAGCAGCTCTTGGAATGCAGGCCACAGGTGTGGGAGGCTATGTTGTTTGACAGGAAGCTATGGTTCAAGAGACTTTAGTCTGCCTTTCCCTTTGGCTTCTGAAGTGGACTCGGGGAGTTTTCAGTATGGAAGAAAAGATTAGAATAACTTGGCAGTGACCCGGTTACCCCCAGAGTTCTTATCCCCAGAAGGCCGAGGTGCCACAAAATCAAAAGTCACGTGGTGCTTGACCCGGCCTTTGCCTTTACTCCAAAGGGCAATCAGACCGAAGCAGAGGGCCACTGAGGTGAGGAAGGGGAGAAAACCCACTGCCAGCACCATAACCACACCCCTGCTGTCCAGAAAGAAAGGCCCTGGGATCCCTGGCATGGTGATGTTGGGGTCAGAGACAGTGCCATTTGGTGGTTCGACTTGGATAACTTCCAGCCAGGTCCTCAGGGAGTCATTCCCAGCCACATTGCTGACTACACAGACATAGGCTCCCCTGTCCCGCAGCTGCACGGAGCGAATCTCCAGTGTACCATCCTCTAGGACCCTTACTCGCCCGGCCCTTCCCAGCCAAGCTCCCTGAGGCCTCATCCAGGAGACCGTGGGGGCTGGATCTCCATCTCCAGAGCAGGAGAAAACAGCATGGCCCCCCTCCTCTGCAATGACCCACCGAGGCCCTGACTTTCTGATCAGGGCTGGTTTGCAAGTGAAGTGGCCTGGAGGGAGGATGTCTGAAAACTCCCTTAGGCTTTTCCCTTGGACGTGTTGGGGGCCAGCACAAGCAGGGGGGGATGCGCCAAAGTCCAGGCGGCGCCGGAGGCGGAGCAGCCAGAGGAGGCGGCAATCACAGGTTAGGGGGTTACCAGAAAGCCTCAGGGTGACCAGTTTGTCTGGAGAAGGAAAGGCTGTTTCCTCTAGGGTCTGAAGAGCGTTGTCTGCTACATCCAGCAAGTGGAAGGCGGTCAGGCCGTGGAAGGCATGCGCAGCGATGGAGGTGAGGCAGGCCCCTGACAGCCTGAGCTCCTGGAGCCTGACCAGGGGGCTGAGCCTTCTGGCTGGGATGGCTGAGATAGGATTCTGAGACAGATCCAAGACCCTGAGGAAGCTCAGATGGTGCAGTGCCTGGAAGGGTACTGAGCTCAGATTGCAGCGGGTGATGGCCAGGGTGCTCAGATTGAGCCCAAGCAGGCTCCCTGGGTCCAGGGCCTCCAGAGATGGCCAGTGGTGGATCTCCAGCTCCTTTAGCTGCCCTAGACCTCGAAGCGCCCCCGCTGGCAGCCTCTCAATATCCAGTTCTCGAAGCCTGAGAGTCACTAGTGCTGGGAGCTGGGCAAGGGCTAGGCCAGGCACTGTGCTGAGGTTGCAGCGTTCCAGGGTGAGGGTACTTAGCTTGGCCAGCCCTGCAAAGGCCCCGGGAGCCACAAACACCAGGTGATTGTCTCCTACCTCCAGTTGCTGGAGGCTGCCTAGCTCACCAAAGGCTCCATCTAGGAAGAGTACAATCTGATTGAGGCGGAGGTCCAGCAGTGTGAGAGTAGATAGGCCTGAGAAGATCCCAGGACCCACAATTCTCAGTCGGTTGCCCTGAAGCCTCAGGGTGAGTAGATTTTGTAAGCCATGGAAGGCTCCAGGCTCAAGGGTAGAGAGCTGGTTGTAGCTGAGGTCCAGTTCTTGGAGCTGGCCCAGTCGGGAGAGCATGCCCCGCTGAAGCCCCCACAGGCGGTTTCTGCTCAAGTCCAGGAGCTCTGTGTCCAGTGGAAGCCCTCCAGGGACAGTGTCCAGTCGCCTGTGGGCACAAAGTACTGCCCGGGTTTGGGAGGTGCAGTCACACACAGTAGGGCAGCTACTGTTGCTGCCTCCAGGTAGGAGGAACAGGAAAAGGAGTGGGGGCCACGGAAGCCAGGCTTGCTTCGGAGCTGTGGCTGCATCCATCCCCCGAGTCCTGGAATAGATGATGACATGGCCTTTTTTGCAAAGTGGCTTCAGAAGACGATGACCCTGCACTCCCCTGAGCCTCCTTAAGGGGAGGAAAAGTGACCTGTTGACTATCTTGCCAGCAAGTGTGTCACACAACCAGGGAAACCTGTACTGCCTCCCTGGGGCTTCTTAAGGTTCCTCCTATGGGGAAATGTCTCCCTTGCAGCCCTGGATAACCAGCCATGAACTTCCCATGCATGGGTCCCTAGTCCAGCTGGTTTCTGTGGTGGAAGGCTTACGGGACTGAGTAGTAGGGAAAGAACTTTCCCTGCATCTCCCTTATGTCCGTGAGGCCAGGAATGCCTTAGGTCCTGTTGCTAATCAAAACTCTGTTCTGTTCCTCTCATCCCCACCCACCCCTTTTGGCTTGTTTGTTTGTTTGTTTTTGAGATAGGGTTTCTCTGTGTCACAGCTCTGGCTGTCCCGGAACTCAATTTGTACACCAGACTGGCCTTGAATTCACAGAGATCCCCGGCCTCTGCACTAGAATTAAAGGTGTCTCTCATTCTTGTTCTCCCGTATTTTGTGCATGCAACTTTACCTAAGTCTCAGGGAGATCCCATCCAGACCAGACCAGAAAGAGGTCCTCACCTTGACAGTCATCAGAAGCAAAGGGACATACACACAAGTTTCAGCTCTGCTCCAGTCTCTGCCCTCTTCCAGCCTGGCCCCGGGCCCAGGCTCTGGACTAGCCAAGCTGGTGTACTCAGAATGCGTGTGGATGACAAGCCTGGCTGTGTATTAGTTATGGAACAGAGTACAGCAGCACTGGACAATGAGATTGGGGATCCCTTACAAGAGCACCTCTTCCTTCATAGAGGGATTGAGATGTGGAAACTATCCAAAGAGTGCTGAGATTTTGCTTTGGGCTTCTCTTCTGTCCCCCCTTACTGGGGTTTTGGATCTGTGCTTCTGCAGGAGAGCTTAGACCTCTTTCTGTCTGAGCTGCCTGACAAGACACTAGAAATGTGATCCAAGGAAGCATGGAGAAAGAGGGAGAGACAGCAATGACCAGGTGCCATGGGTGGGAGGAAGGGAACCACTGGCTAGCATAGCAAACACCTGGATATAAGCAATGCACAGCACCCATCTGTATACAGTGGGTCTCTGGGTATCAGAACCCTGGGCAGTATCAGCAGGTGGTGACCATGATGACAAAGGCATCTTAAATGTTGAGTGCCTCTGCTTGCCTTGCTGATGCACAGGGACCTCAGAGAGAGGAATATGAGAGTTAGGAAGACATGGCTAAGGGACAGAAGTGAGACAAGCCAACATTCCTGCAGGCCACCTGCTGTGTTCCCCTGGCTGCAGGTCCTGCACCTCCGGACTTTGGGGCTTCAGGTTCTCTGGGTCCTGTGGAGTCAGCTTTCTGCTGCATGGCCTACTTTCTTCCATGTGGAACACAGGAGGAGCTGTGGCTTCCCTTTCCTTCCTACACTCTGGCGAGTCTCCTCCAGCCACTTCAGAGGATCATAGCAACTGGGCAATACCAAGTTCAATCCTCAGTATGGAGGCTAGCAGAAAGAGCAGGGGATGAGGGGTGCGGGAAACTGTTGTGGGGTGATTTGGGGAGGGGAAAGAGTGGCAAGGGGCAACGACTGCTAAATTTGCTCCAGACCCTTTCACAGTTATCTCTGGCCGCTCCTCTCCCTGGGCCTGTTCTGGGAAGTCCACCCGACAGCTAGCTTGTCATTTCTGTTGCTGCAGTTCCTGCTCATCCTTTGCTCTGCATTCAGCAAAAGTGCAGTGAAGCATGTGTGCCAGCTCCCTTCCTTCCTGCCTCCATGCGTCTCCTCCTGGTCCCCAAAGCCTGCTGGCCCAGTGGCTGGGGGCTTCTGGCCAACATCATCTATTTATAAGGTGGCTAACTGAACCATAGTCTCCCTTTCTTATCCTCGGTGGCTGCCGAACTGGCCTCTGGTCACTTGGTCTCTCCCTCTGGAGTCTGGGGCATTGTTCCCTCAGGGACACAGAGCTTGTCTCTTGTCTCTATGTGACCGTCACAGACCCATATGGACACATACCCACTTTAAAGTACACCTGACTGAGGTGTAGGGACCTGCATGGAGAGGGGTCACTTAGGAGGAACACCCACACTGACTGTAGGGGAAAACCCTTTGTAGGGGTAGAAGGAACACTAGGGAGAAGGAGGGGTGGTCTCTTTGGAGTCCTCCCCAACAGGGTTTCCAATCACAGTCCTGTGGGGCAGGGTGAATGGTTGGCCGGGGGTGGGGGGGTGCAAGCTCCCTTTCCTTTACAGGCACAGCCTGGCCTTGTCTTTGAGAATGCTGTGGGAAAGGGCAGCTGAGACTTCCACAAAGAGGGCAGGGGCACTTACCGGAGAAGCTGGAGGGTAGCACCAAGTTGGGAGCTGTATCTCTCCGAGGCTGGGGCCTGTCCCATCCGAGTTGCACCTTGGCCCCTCCAGCTCCCCTGTGCGTATGACTCCCCACTCCCCAGCAGCCTGCAGCATCAGCCCGCTGGCTGGCGGGACTGCTGTGGCTGCCGCCGCCGCCTCTACTGTTACTGCGGCCGCGCCGCCAAGACCAAGAGAGAGAAAGGAGCCAGAAAGCATTTCTTCTCTCTCTCTCTCTCTCTCTCTCTCTCTCTCTCTCTCTCTCTCTCTCTCTTTCTGTCTC
>NC_022022.1:4248795-4253840 GCF_000317375.1 Microtus ochrogaster
GGTCCTCAGAACTGGGGGGGGGAGGGGGGGGAATGAAGAGGGAACTCTGGGGCTGGGGCAGGGTCTGCCACTGAGACTTCCTGGGAAGCTTGAAAGAGTTCTGACATCCTGATTCCTCCTGGGGAGCTAGAGAGCTCCCCGGACGCCGCTTCCACAGTTTGTAGTCTCTTAGACGCAGGGCAATTCTGTGCAATCTCTATATCTAAACGGGCCTGTGGGTATCGTTTGTCTGTAGTTCTCAGTCCAGAATATCTTCCTGCAGCTTAGTTTGTCATTCCTCCAGTGCTGGGTACCTGAGCATCAGTTTCCAAGTCTCCCCGAGGGACTGCTTGGTTTGGGGAAGAATCTGGGGGGCTAAAATTCCTATAAAACAGATGGATTACTGACTTGACACGGCAACAAGACTTCAGAGCAAGCGTATATCCTGGGTAGTCACATTTAGGTCTCCCACCACCCAACTCATGTGCCCTGCACCTTTGCACAAGTGTGCACATATGCGCGCGTGCGCGCACACACACACACACACACACACACACACACACACACACACACACACACACAAATTCCAGTCTTTAAAATCATTTTATAAAGAATGCACAAGTAGGGTTTTATGCTTATCTAGTTAAACCCTTCCCTGAGAGGAAAAAAAAAATCTCCCTCCCTCTCTGCTGCTGCTTCCACCTCCTAGGAGAGTCGGCAGCTTTACAAAGCCGAGAGAACTTCTGAGCAAGATTGTGGAAGAGAAACAGGTCCCTGCCCTGTTCCTACTCATTCCCCCATGCTGGAGTCAGTGGCCCACAGGCACAGAGCAGGGGGCGGCATTGCTCTCTTTCCTCATAGAGAGAGCGGGATAGAGGCTGAGGGCAGGGCATCCTCCCAGTGCCGGCAGGTCCTTGGGTGTCTCTGGCTGATCAGCGTCCAATCCTCTGCTTCTCTTAGGGATAGCTCTTGGGACAGAAGACAGCTGGAGCTGGGAAAGTATGCTCTGACATCCTGTAGACCTAAGACCCCTCGCCTCCTGGCCTCTCTGAGCTGTGACCTCAAGGGAGAGATTGTACCATTGGAAAAGTGTCTACAAAGGTGTATCACTGCAGGCAGAGTCGCTCTGTGCTCCATCTGTGTGTGTGTATGTGTCTCTGGTTAGAGTGTGCTAACAAAGCCTACTTTCAAAGTGCACACAGAGGTTCGCATTCAAATTCTGTCAATGATACTCTCGGCTTCCACTGTCGCCTCTCTCCACACCCGTTATCCTGGCCCCTCATTTCTACCCCATCATTACTCTTTATATATCCAGGTCCCAGAAAAAGGGCAGGGTGGCGAATGACTTCTTTACTGGACTAAGAAGGAGGAAGGCAGAAACATCTCAAGGATCTGGATACTTGTTATATACACGTCTTTCTGGCTGCTTGCTAGAATCCAGTCTGAGCTAGATCCATCTCCCCCAGCTGGAGTCCAAGGGGAAGTACAATGAGGTATTCAAAGGACTGTGTTAGCTTTCAAGCTCAGAATTGAGTTCTCTTCATCCTGGGTATCTGGATTTATCCCCCTGTTCGTTTGACTTGGTCATCCTACAGGCCTTTATGTCCCATCTACCCCACACCTTCCGGAAGCCAGGATGGAACTTATGGAAAATCAAACATAACAAGCCCTTTCACGGTCACCTGCTACTGTTTTTCTGCCAGGCAAGCCTGGGGGCAGAAAACCAGGCTTAGCATTTGCTCACTCCTAGGGAGACCACCCCCCAGAGAGTGCGAGAAGGGGGAGGCTGAGGGAACGGAGTCCAGGGAGACAGGGCCATCCATCAGCTGAAGGAAGCAGACAGTTGTCTGTCCTGGGGTCGCTTGGTTAGCCCCTCGGGGGCTCAAAGTCAGCGCTGAAGAGCTCCTTGTAGAGAGGAGGGAAGGCAGCTTGGACTACGATGGGGTGGAGGCGCTGGAAGAGCTGCAGCTTCTCCACGTGTTGGCTGCACAGGCTCCGGAGTTTCCCTTTGGGTGGCAGCTAGAGATGGGTTAGGAGGGATTGAGAGTCAGGGTTTGCCAGAGCAAAAATGTCTTCCTGCTGTTGTTGAACTAGGATACCCCTCCCTGATGCTCCCTCCACCCCCAGCAGCTGGTCCCACTGGTTAGATGTATGTGCATCTGGATTCGGTTTTGAAAGTCACATCTGCACGCTCAGCACCGTGCCTGGGTTAGCAAGGCCATGCTTGGCTGATGGCATACATGGCTCTGCCTACCCCCAAACTGACTTTACTGGCTCTTTGCCTTGGTTCATATTATTTCTTCCTTTTCTTTCTTTCTTTCTTTCTTTCTTTCTTTCTTTCTTTCTTTCTTTCTTTTTTTCTTTTTCTTTTTTTTGATTTTTTGAGATGGGTTTCTCTGTAGCTTTGGAGCCTGTCCTGGAACTACCTCTTGTAGACCAGGATGATCTCAAACTCACAGAGATCCGCCTGCCTCTGGCTCCCAAGTGCTGGGATTAAAGGCGTGCACTACCACCACCTGGCTTATTTCTTCATTTAGAATACCTTCCTAAATCTCCTTTGCTTCAAGTGTTATCTCCTCTGAGACCACCTTGCTTCCCTGCCCCTCCATCCCTTGCTGGGATAAAGCCCTTCTTCCTCAGGCTTCCTTCTGTGTAGTACTTGCCACACTGTGGAAAAGGATCAATTTGTCTGCCTTCTGCTCCATATTTACTTAGGTCCATCTGTCTTTCCCCACTAGGTCTCTTCTGTTCCTACAACAATGCTGGCACAAATGCCCGACAACGGCTTGTTTGAACTAAACAGAGTTTTGAAGCAGGTACCCAACATAGCAAACATAAATCAGTCTAGTCAGTCTTCCCCCGAAGGAAGGCACAGAAGCCCCTGGGACAGAGGCAGCGAGAAAGGCCGAGACGCCATCATTCCTATGCAACTTCCAGCACAACCCAGTGAGACTTAAAACCACCTCTTCATTGCTGTCTTCCCTTCTTGCTTAGCTCCCTTGCCGGCCAGAGGAAAGCAGCAGGTTGACTCCCCCACATATCTTGAATTTATTATCTTTTTGTGTTTTAGTGCTTTTGAGTTTGCCTGGGTTACTACAGTAATTTCTTTTATTCATTCAAAAGATATTTGTTGAGAAACTTGACAGATTTAGATGGAGCACTGTCAGGAGCTCCGATGTAACATCAGTGAATAGAAACTGTAGTTTTATTAGCTGTATACAGCATCCAGGGATCCCTAAATACAGCTATATGCTGCCTAACAACTTTTTGAGGAGCTATGAATCTTTAACTACAGTGGTTCTGTAGGGCTACAGGGGTAGAGGCAGTGTAGCTGTGTGTTTTTGTGAGTTCATCCTGTGGTCCCCCACAATGTGAAGCTGTGTTCTTAGAACATATTCCTGTATTTACAGAAATACCACTATATTTACAGCATACAGCTGTATTTATTAGTACTGAAGCAGGACGAGGGAAGGAGCCCTTCTCCTGTTGGGTAATCGTTTAGGGAAAAACCTCTCCTGAATGAAGGCTTGAAGAAAAACATTTGGAAACTCAGAGGGTATCCTACAGGAGACAGTGGCAGGTACAAAGGCCCCGAGAGATGGGACCAGCCATGGTCTGCTGAAGGACTAGCAAAGAAAGTGGTCAGAGTATGGGAGCCCAAAGAGTGGTACAAAGTCAGGTAGGAAGAAAGTAGGGGTGACATGATGGTCCCTTTGACCATAACACAGACTCTAGAGTTGAATTTTTGGCAACACAGGAGGGTAGGAAGCAAAAGAGGCCGGTGATGGTCTTGCCTCCTTAAAGGGGCCAGCGTGGATACTGAGTGAGTGCTGTGTGACTCTGACATGGCAGACAAAGGTAGGTTGGGAAGTTGAGTTAGGAGTTTAATAGTCTAGTGTTGGCTGATAGCTGGAATGTGAGAATTTTTTTTTTTTGGTATTTTGAGACAGGGTTTCTCTGTAGCTTTGGTGCCTGTCCTGGAACTAGCTCTTGTAGACTAGGCTGGCTTCGAACTCACAGAGATCCACCTGCCTCTGCCTCCCAAGTACTGGGATTAAAGATGTGCACCACCACCGCCTGGCTTTTTTTGTTGTTGTTGTTTTGTTTTTCAAGACAGGGTTTCTCTGTATGTTTGGAGCCTGTCCTGGAGCTAGCTTGCTGGCCTCAAACTCACCGAGATCCCCCTGCCTCTGCCTCCCGAGCGCTGGGATTAAAGGCGTGTGCCACCACTTCCCGGCTGTGTGATGTGTTTTTATTTTTTTATTCAATATTTATTTATTTATTATGCATACACTATTCTGTCTGCATGTATGCCTGCAGGCCAGAAGAGGGCACCAGACCTCATTACAGATGGTTGTGAGCCACCATGTGGTTGCTGGGAACTGAACTCAGGACCTTTGGAAGAGCAGGCAATGCTCTTAACCGCTGAGCCATCTCTCTAGCCCATGATGTGTTTTTAAAGTGATCCTTCTGGGTGTGGTGGTACATGCCTGTGATCTTAGCACTTGTGAATGTGGACGTAGGAGGATCGTTAGTTCAAGACCAACCTTGGCTACTTGAGACCCTGTCTCAAAAAATAATACAAAAGCTGGGTGGTGGTGGCCAGCCTGGTCTACAAGAGCTAGTTCCAGGCCAGGCTCCAAAACCACAGAGATTCCCTGTCTGGAAAAACCAAAAAAAAAAAAAAAAAAAAAAAAAAAATCAAACACAAAACACACGAAAGTGGATTCAACCACATTTGCATTCCAATGGCTTTCCTAGGCCCAGTCACAGTCTCTTTTTTAAATCTATTTTGCTGTAGATTGGAGGTTACATTTCTTAGGGAGAGATTGTTTGGATAACTTCTGTATCTCAGTACTAGCATGACTGTGTGCCACAAGGGCCTAAGAGAATGACTACATAGGTGGGTCCTTTACAAAGTAAATTTCCTAATGACAGATCTGAGTATGGCATGGCTCTAGTCATCGGGGCTCCCCATTGCATGGTTCTAGTTGTCGGGGTTCCCCATTGCATGGCTCTAGTCGTCGGGGCTCCCCATTGCATGGTTCTAGTCGTCGGGGCTCTCC
>NC_022022.1:4254050-4286799 GCF_000317375.1 Microtus ochrogaster
CATGGTTCTAGTCATCGGGGCTCCCCATTGCATGGTTCTAGTTGTCGGGGTTACCCATTGCATGGTTCTAGTTGTCGGGGTTCCCCATTGCATGGCTCTAGTTGTCGGGGCTCCCCATTGCCTAGAAGCAAAACCTTCACTCTTCCTATGGCACTGAGAGTCTTCGCAGTTCCTGATCCTCACAGTTTCCAGGCCCACCTTCTGTCCTCTCCTGCTTCACCAGTCTTCCCCAGCCTGGCCTCACATTTACCGAAAAGTACCATGAGAGCTGGGGACACAGCTCAGTCAATAAAGTGCAGGCCTTCGAGCATGAGGACCTGAAAGGTTCCAGAACCCACAGAAAGGAAACCGGGCGAAAGCTGGGTGTGGAGGTACATTCCTTTAATCCCAGTACTGGGGATGCTGAGGAGGGCTGATCTGTGAGTTCGAGGCCAGCCTGGTCTATGAAGCATGTTCCAGGGTAGCCAGGGCAATGCAAAAAAACTTGTTGTGAAACAAACACAAAAACAAAAAAAACAGGGCTGGAGAGATGGCTCAGTGGTTAAGAGCACTAACTGCTCTTTCAGAGGTCCTGAGTTCAATTCCCAGCAACCACATGGTGGCTCACAACCATCTATAATGAGACCTGGCGCCCCCTTCTGGCATGCGGGCACACATGGAAGGAATAATAAATACATCTTTAAAAAAATAAAAAAAAACAAACAAAAAAGAAAAGAGAAAGAAAAAAGGGGGGAAAAGAAAGCTGGGCAAGGTAGTTCATGCTTGTAATCTCCACATTTGAGAGAAAGAGACAGCAGATCTCTGGGACCTCTCAGCAGTCCTAGGTCAACCACAGAGCAGGCCAGAGAGAGACCCTGCCTCAAAATGAGTAACTGAATAGGTGAATGAATGAATGAATGAAACCTATAGATGGCACCAGCGAGGAATGCTAGCCTACGTTATCTGGCCTCTACAGGCATACATACACATCCTCTTCTGCATGGGCACCACGTGCACATGGTCACACACACACACACACACACACACACACACACACACACGAAAATACATGCCATGACCCATCCTCCCTCCACATACTATTTGACCTCCTTAGAGTTCCATTCATCTCCTTTCCTAAGCCTGGATCCCTGCTCTGTCCTCATGGATGTTTGTTCAAACCTGTATCTTTCATGCTTGATTCGCCTTTGTAAGGTAGTACTTAGGTTCTACTCGCTTTACCCTCACGTTGTGGAGAAGTTTTACATTTTTCATTTATGTGTGTGTGTGTGTCAGAGATCAACTTGCAGGCGTTAAGAATTTCGTTTTCATCATGTGGGTCCCAGGGATCAAACTCAGGTCATCATAGGCTTTGTGGCAAGTGTCTTTATCCATCAGGCCACCTCACCAGTCTCTTAAATTGTTTTAAACTCCTATATACACTATAATTTTTTCCAGAAGTTCTCCCATTTTTAGAGGGGAGTTTCGTGTAGTCCAGGCGGGCCTCAAACTCTTTATAACTGAGGATGACCTTGAATTCCTGTTTCCCTTGTTTCCTTCATCCTCGTGAGTGCTGCTTTACAGACACACACCACCAATGCTGTGCTTTCAAGAGTTTTTATAATATTGAATAGGGACTTCAGGGAAATTGTCGAAAGAGCACTGCGATTAAGATTCGTGTTATCAATTAATATAAGCCACTGAAATCACTTTATTGTTACAGGAAGATTTTAACACCTGCCTATTTATAACTGGGCTGCCTTAAGGGTAAGAGACCTATCATCAAAAGCACTTTTAAATCTCATTATGAAATACCACACATTCTACTTCATATTAGAGTTATTTCAGAAGGCATGGCATCTCTTTATACCCGACTGAAATACCTTAGTGAGGTGGCATCTCTGTATCTTTCCACAGTGCTCTGTGTAAGCAGATGCTGGGGAAGTGTGGGCTATATTAAACCCAATTGTTCCCTGGAGGTCTCTCACAACTCCATGCTAACTTTCTGCCTCTTTGCACCTGGAACCAGTTGTTCCCACAGTCCTGCTGCTATTGCAAACTCTGCGGTAACACAGCACCTCGGCACTCCCTCCTCTGCTCCTGAAGACCCTGGCCCCGAGAGCACAGAACTGGCACCGGGTCTGCTCTCTTCTCTCCTAGGGACCTTTCCTACCTTGGCTAGGAGGCCTTGGCGATGGGTCTTGCAGAGATGATGATGGAAGGCCAGCTCCAGACTGTATTGCAGATGCTCCACTCTCCTTTTCTCTTGGAGCCCAGGCCGGTCTGAAGGAAGGGATGGGACCAGAGTGAAACAGAAAAATCACACACAGTCCTGCCCAGCAAAATGGTGTCACGTATCTTTTTGGAGAGGCCCTCCCAGCTGAGTGCGTGTGTGTGTGCGTGTGAGTGTGTGTGCATGTGCCTGTGTGTGCGTGTTGGTTTGATAGCAGCAGAGATGAGACGCTGGGCCTGTCTAGTTAACTACTAGGGAACCTTTGGTGATGAAATGGGTGGGGACTGTTAGTCTTCCAACTCCAAGCTACCTCTTCCCTGGTAACCTGCTCTTTCACCTGCTCAATGTCAGGCACTAGGTTTCTGTCACGGAGGTAAAATGTTGGAAGGGAGCTTTCCCATACCTACGAGAGTGGCTCAGCTGACCTCCTGAAGTTGTCCAGGTGGCCACCAAGGCCTCTAAAGTTGTCTGTGGCTCTCTTTCAACTCCTAAAAGACCTCTGGCTTTGTTTCCTCAAATACCCTGAAGTCATCTATAAAGTTTTGCTTCTGGTTTGAGGCCATTTGCAGAACTGGAAGACTTGTACTGCTATTTAACAAGCACAGAGCGGCAGGCCCACTTTCCTAGGTTTTCTGGATAGCCACACCCAAAGGCCTAGGCTTTCCACTCACTGCTGTGTCCTAGCCACCAGAGTGTCCTTCCCCGGGCCCAGCCACACTCACTGGCATTGATGAGAACCAGGGACGTGTAGAGGGCGATCTCATCCTCAGAGAACCGCAAGGCACTGAGGAAGTGGGAAAAGTCGAATATGGAACTGATAAGCTCGCTGCAGCCTGCCGGGGTGGAGATGGAGAGAGTAAGCGTGGAAACTGGTTCTCAAGGGCACCACCCTTTGGGCATTTAGAGCAGAGGGAGCCTCAGCCCTGTAGAGGGACTTTAGAGAAGACTGGCATCAGGAACTTCTCATTTCTCCCTGCCCCTCACCCAAGGCTCGGAACAGCTCCACGCCGCCATATTTGCCTTCAAAGAAGACTGTGTGGTTGTCAGCGTTGTAGGCCCGGCACATCCTCACGAGCACGACTTCCATCGCTCCTGGAAGGGGGGGTGATGGGAGGGCAGAGTCACGCAAAGCCAGGAAAGCCAGGAACTGACTCTCCAGTATCCATTTTTTTTTTCCACCCCTGGCTTCATCTCCCAGGCTCATTCTGCTTCCGTCCCCCGCCCATACTCTCCCCCCATCCCTGGGCCCGACCATCCCAGGGCACCTGCTTTCAGTAGTATGATCTGGTCATTCTGGCAGAGCTCCATGAAGCCCGAGAGCCGCTTGGCAAACTCCACCACATACTGAATGGCCTCAGTGAGGTGGTGGGCACAACGCTCCCACATCTCCCACATGGACTGCAGGGACAGAGGAGGTAACCTGGTGTTGTCAGCGTGGTGCAGAAGGGACAGCAGATACCGGAGAGCCCTCGGATTGGAGCTTGACTGGTTCTATCTCTTTGTGACCCTGAGTGCCTCTACCTTAATGTAAACACTATTCTCAGAGGCCAGCTGACAGAAGGGCTGAGGATGATCTCCCAGGTATGTCTAACCTTTGACACGGCGATACGATGTGGCTAGCTACAAAGTTCACACCTGGGAATCAAGTTTTTAAAAATCTCATGTTTTTTAAAGCCAGGTATGGCACACACCTTTAGTCCCAGCACTAGGGAGGTAGAAGCAGGCGGAGTTCAAGACCAGCCTGGTCTACAAAGTGAGTTCCAGGACAGCCAGGGCTACTCAGAAAAATCTTGACTCAGAAAAAAACAAAAAACAAAAACAAAGACAAAAAAAAAAGCAAGCAAACAAAAACCCCCCATGATTGTGTATTGGGCCACATTAATCACTATCTTTGGACACATGCAGCTCACAGCTACAAGTTGGACGTACTTCATCAAAGCTTCTGTTACACTGACTAGAAGGAAGGCTATCCAATAAATGGCCCTTAGGTACTTATTAGTGTCAGTTGCTGGTGGAGCACAAAAGGCATTGTGGCAAGGTCTGGATGGAAGAGGAGGCAGGTTGCTAGCTGGGTAAATTTTCCATAGTCGGGAGCTAGGGAAACCTTCTCATTTAGCTGCTAGGGCATAGAGAACACACCTGTGGGCCAGCCTGTCTGTGATACCCTACTGCTCCCACACCTGTGCAAGTACCCATCTCTGGGCTCTCCCAGTGGTGGTGGGGGTGATGCCCTCCCTTCCCTCGTGTCTCCTGCCCTCACCTTCCTCTGGTAGCTGGTCACCTCCTCTCTGGAGAAGAGGTTGGTGCGTTGCCGTAGCAGGTCCTCCAGCCGCAGCTGGCATGTCTCTCGGTAGGACTTGCAGACATTCTGTACCAGGTACTCTGGGGGCCGGAAGAGGAAGGCACGGCTAGATCTCAGCCAGTTCCCACCCCGACTCTCACAAAGAGGCTCTCCCTGGTCCACCTGCTCTAGCTCCTCCCTTGACTCTTGGTCCAGAATCCCCCAGTTCCTTAGGACTAATGTTTGGTTACAAGGGCGCTAGGGGAAGTTCTTCCCTCATCTTCAGTGCCCATTTCCCTTCCCCGATGCTCACCTATGTCTGTCAGAGAGGCATACGGTGCCTCTGGGGCGCTGCAGAAACTGGGACTGCAGTTGCTGTCTGGACCCTGTTCTGGTTCCCCAAGCTCGGGATGCCTGGCTTCCTCGAAATGAAGTCCACGTCTTTCAGAAGTAAGCTGGCTGTCTGTGCTGTAGACGCTGTTTCTGCCTTCAGCTTTGCCTTGCTCTGGGCTATACTCAAGGTGGCAGGAGGCTCCTTGGACCTCTGTTTTGGCCAAGTTGTTGGAATATGGGGGCCCAGAGCCTGAGGCTCTCAGGAGGCCAGGGGGACAAGCAGAGGCCTCAGGCAGGTCAGGTGAGGCACCCAGTGGTAGCTGTCCATCTGGGAGCCCCAAAGTATATGTAAGGGTATCTGCGCCATGGCCCTCTGCTGGAGGAGTCTTGGCCACTTGTTCCTGTTGTTGCTGTTGCTGCTGCAGCTGTTTCTGCACTTCTGCATGGAGACTGTCCCTCTGCTTCTTGGACATTCGGCCGAACTTAACAGCTGAAGAAGGTTCAGAATCAGTACAGGTGGCAGGCAGGGGAACACAGTACAGGGCAGGGTCAACAGGCACACAAATTGGATCCTAAGTAAATTCTCCCGCTTGTCTGTGAACTTTCTCTTTGGAAGCTTAGGCTCCAGGCTCCTCCCACAACTGGTTCTGTTCCAGTTAGGATCTGCCCTACTGGCATTTCCATTTCCCTAGGAAAATATTTGAGCCCTAAACTAAATGCTAATAGTGACAGAAACCCAGCAATGAGCTTGGGCTTGGGATTCTGGTCTCTGGAGACTGGGGCTGAGGTGGGGGTTGAATAGGGGGCCTCAGGCTGTATTGGGGTCAGCGTGCCTGTCTGGGAGGGCTGGAGGAAGAGAAGGGCTGTGAACACAGGTCTCCCTGTGGTCAGGCCTGCAGGCTCCCTGGTGACCTAGATACTCACCACAGCCCAACCCAGGCTCCGCGGCTTCTTCTGAACATCCTCTTCTCTCTCTCTTTCCTGCCTTTTCGCTCCCCCAACCCCTCCCAGGTGTGGGGGCACAGCCCTTGGCCCCGCCTGCCCCTCTGCACCCCTGCATGTTTCCTTTCGCTTTGTTATTTTGAGCACTGAAAAGTGCTGACATGCTCCTTCTAGCTCCTCCTCACCTCATGCCACCCCCCCACCCCCACCCAGGGCGCCTTCTGCGGTGAGGACGGTGGGTGAGGAGGGTGGATAAGACCCTAGGAACACCACACTCCACCCCCACCTTCTGGGTCATTCTCAGGCTAACTCTGATGGTGTTCCCAGTCACAGGGTTCAGGAGGGAGCTGGAGCTAAACTCAGGTGACAGGGCAAGAGACGACAACGTGAAAAGTGGATGGGAACTAGGCTAGGAGAAGGCAGAACGAAGAGAATTCATTAGAGGAAGAAGAGACACGAGTGATAGGCCTCTGGTAAAGGGTTTCTGGCGCAGAGCCTGGAGCTGAGACTCTGAAGAGCCTCGAGGACGTTCAAAAAGATGGGACAAAGGGCTAAGGGCGGAAGAACGGTGAGAGACCCCAGGCAGGGTGTTTTCGCAAGCCAACTCTGTCTGACAAGAGCCAGGATGCCTCTGGAGAGTGCAGGGACTCTTGGGGCCTGCTCCCCGCCCCCCATCCTCACCATCTCGGGACATGCCCAGAGCCAGGCACTTCTGCAGGCGGCAGTGTTGGCATCGGTTGCGGCTGGTGCGGTCAATGGGGCAGTTCTGCTGACGGGTGCAGGAGTAGGCCACATTGCACTGTTGGCTGCGGCGAAAGAAGCCCTGGGGAACAGAGGTTGCTTATCTCATCCAGGTCAAGGTCAAGGTGGTCCTGGGACCTCTAACTCCCGTGCACCGGCCTCAGGACTTTCCACATCTAGAAACCCACCAAAGGTCCCACAACCCCGACTGTAGAGTTGTGATTGACGCTGTGGTCACTTTCTCACACCAAGACAAGGTCCTCCTGCTTCCTCACGTTCAGGACCCTCACCAAGTGTGCATCTGCAGCCCGCTGCCTGCGACTCACCTTGCACCCCTCACAGGTGATGACCCCGTAGTGGATCCCAGATGACTTATCCCCACAGATCTTGCAAGGTATTACTTCAATTTGTGCTGGGAGAGAGGGAGAGAGATGTTAGCCCGGGATATTTTTCTGGATTCCACTACCATGAGCCTGGGGTGCTGTTGCAGGTGTCTGGTGCTTCCCCATTTCTCCAGGGAGCCCCACCATGCCCTCTTGCATTAGAGAAGGGGAAGCAAAGTGCTAAATGCTTCTCAGCAAAGGGTCTGAGGAGGCTGGGTTTTGTTCACAAAGCATCTGGGAGTTGTATCAGCTTTTACTGAGGCTGTAAGCAGCTGCAAAGAGGCCACCTGCTTATCCCTTCAAGTTGAATATCCCCAGTGTCCCCCACCCCCATCCTGTAGAGAGCCAGAGGAGTCCTTACAGCTTTGTAACACCTGCTTCCCGCCCAAGGGGCTGCCTTTGTGCCCACTCCCTCTTCTGAGGTTTCACTCCCATGAACAGAGGATGGGGCATAGCAGGAAGATGAGGTACACCAGTCACTGGGCACTAGACAGAGATGTCAGTCACTCTTGGAAGAGAGGGAAGGCCACACAGGAACAGGAACTGAGGGGGACCAATGTAGTGGGGGTACAGAGAGACTAGGAAGAAGCAGGGATGGAGCCTGGAGAAGCTCAACCCAGCTTTGCTGATTGTCCAAGAGCCCAAATAAGGTTTCCAGGCTTTGGCCCGAGAACCAACATGATGTAGTATTTGGTATACAAGCGTGTAAGAGGATGAAGGAATGCATCTGTGTCCATCTGTGTGAGCACAGACCGTGACTGTTAAAATTGGCTGAGATTAAAAGCACCTCATTCACCCGTTCCCTTCGCAGATGAACAACTAGTTTGCTCAGGCTCACACAGCTAGTTTGCTTGAGTGGCATGTCTACAATCCCACCCTCCTGAACTGTTCACATGTGTTGACATGTTTGAAGGCACACTTGTGTGTGTACACAGATGAAAAGCACATGTGGCTTGTTGGTCGTGATGGCAAATGCCTTAGATTCCAACACTAGGAAGGCAGAGGCAGGGGGATCTTTGTGAGTTCAAGGCCAGCCTGGTCTACATATCAAGATCCAGGCTAACCTTGGCTACATACTGAGACCTTATCTCAAGAAAAAAAGAAAGAAAGAAAAAAGAAAAGAAAAGAAAGGAAAGGAAAGTGTACATGACCTGTAGATCCAAACACTCTGTACCAGTGCACATGTGCACATTTGTTAGGCAGATGTTGCTTACTGGACACTAAAACCCAAGTTTTTTCCCAGGTGATGGTGGTGCACGACGGCATTTGGGAGGCAGAGGAAACAGATCTTTTGAGTTTGAGGCCAACCTGGTCTACAGAGCTAGTTCCAGGACAGCCAAGACTACACAGAGAAACACTGTTTTGAAAAATCAGGAGAGAGAGAGAGAGAGAGAGAGAGAGAGAGAGAGAGAGAGAGAGAGAGAGATAGCGAGCCTGGTTTGAAAAACCAAAAACAAACAAAATCCAAAAACCCAAACCAAACCAAAAAGCCAAGTTTTCCCTCCCACCGAAGTCATTCTAAGCTCTGTTGGTCACCCTCTGCGTGGCTGCTCCTCCCAGGCGGATTTCCTTTGTCCTGTCACTGCCAGTGCCTACAGTTTTCTGCAGCATTTTAAAGGACATCAAGAGGCCGTCTTCCAGTGTGGTGGCATACACTTTTAATAGCAGCACTAGGGAGGCAGAGGCAAGGGGATCTTTGTGAGTTCAAGGCCAGCCTGGTCTACAAAGGGAGTTCCAGGACTTCCAGGGCTGTTACACAGAGAAACCCTGTCTGGAAAAACAAACAAAAACAGACCAAACCAAACCAAAGAGCTAGAAAGGCTGGGGACTTAACTCTGTGGTATAGCAACATACATGAAGCCCACATTCAATCTGCAACTTTTGGGGGGGGGATGGGGAGAGAAGGGACAGCAACTGGGTGAAGCTTGGAGCCCCAGCCATTCCAGATATTTCCAGAAGCTAAGAACTCAGTGGGTGGGTGGGTTGGTGATCTCTGGTTTTCCCCAAATGGAGAGGCTAGAGCTGGAGCAGGCCAGAAAAATGGTCTACAGTAAAGCCCCTTCTCATCTGTGACACATCCCCCACTCTATGGACAGAGGGAGGACCTTACAGGGAACAAATTCACCCCTATGTGAACTCATAGCCTGTACAGGGTTGCACATCCCTGTAATCCCAGCACTTAAGAGATGGAGGCCCAGAGGATCAGGAGCTCTAAATTATCCTTGGATAGACAGTGAGTTCCAGGGTAGCCTGGACTATGCAAGACTCGTTTCAAAAAAAACAAAACCACACATAGGCCTGCTGATGCGAGAGAAGGAGGTAGACCGTGATGTGCCCATCACTTCCCAAAATATTCCATCATCCTTAAACCATGATCTTCTCAAACCAGCCGAGAGCTGGGTCAGATTAAGCAGCTGAAAGGGCCACATGAGTGTCTGACTCAGTTCTTTGTCCCACCCCTAGACACACTTGCCACCCGCCAACTGCACAGTAAGCTGCGGCCACCAGACGGCAAAGCACACTTTTCAGATTGTTTCCTGTAAGTTACAAGCTGGTTTTAATGCTTGGGGGGAAAGAGAGAGCAGGAGGGAACCTGGGTGCCTGGAAGAGGGGTGGAAAGTGTGGGGGCACACACTTCCAGTCACTAATAGCACTCTCAGACTCGGTTCCCTTGGCAGCAAGTGAGGGCGAAAGTAACATTGCCTGTCATGTAGGTCGTACAGTTCTAGGAGACACCGTGGAGGGGCAGAACGCTTGCTGGTTATTGCTGTCTGATATAAAGCAAGTCCATGGTCATGGCAGGCTGGCCGAAGCACTCTGGCCCACAGGCTTTGCTCCCGCCCAACACCTTCTCCTCTATGTACTGTGGTATGTCTTTCTTTAGTGGCCCTAAGACCAGAAGGGGGGGGGGGAACCAACATAGGTCACCTAGAAAAGCAAGTGGTAGGGAGATTAGGCCAAGCCACAGTGGGAACTCAGGCCCTGGCCCAGCAGGCAACCACAGTCCTCCCTACCTCTTCCCTTCTCCAAGAGCCACATCCGTGTGCGTGTGTGCACTGACCGCATGGATGACCCCAGTCACACCTCCCTGTCCCATACCTGACCCACTGTTGGTCCTAGCCCAGGGACCTTACTTACCACAGTGTGACTAAGACCCTGCCTGTCTTCAGAGATTTGGATGGTTAAGGGAGATTTGGGGGCTGTGGGAGTCCTGGACCCCCGCTACTAGCCCATCCCCTCTTCTGTCTTCCTCAAGGCAGTGGTCCACAATGAGACAAGCACACAGAGTCAGTTATAGCAGGGGAAAGACAACAGGAAGAGAGGGAAACCCCTCTTGTGTCCTAGCCCTGTGCCTGACCCTCCACACTACCAGGGTTCTGGTCTTTCTCTGGTACGCCTTCCCCTATACCTCCCCTCCTTTCAGTACCATCTACCCTAAACACTTAAATATCAAAAAAAGTACCAGCATTGTGTGTGCGTGCGTGGGGTGTGTGTGTGTGTGTGTGTGTGTGTGTGTGTGTGAGATCTGGGGAAAGAAGGAGGGGAAGGGCTGGTAGGGAGCTGGTGGGAGGAGCTGAGAAACACCTTCCACAACTAACAACTAACCCTTTAAGACTCACAGGGTGAGCCAGTATCTGAACAGCAAGCCATGGGAACCCAGTTTGGGGAGGGGGAGCTGAGTAATCACAAGATTACTCAAACTGTTGCCTGGGAGTCTAGTCTGCCAGGAACTTACCATCTCAGGGCCCAGTGGTGCCAGGAACTGGAGCCAATCAAAGGTCAGGAACCTGCAGGCCAGCTCCTGCACCATGGCTCCCACCGCAACCAAACACCTCTTAGCTGTTTTCTTAGGCTTTCTGTGTGTTACCGGCTGCTTCTCATTGCACCCTCCTCCTGAAGGTTATCAAATGAAAACCTTGAAGTTGGGAAACCTCAGCTGTCAGAGAGGCTGGGGCAGGAGGGTTACCATGCCTTTTAGGCTAGCCTGGGGAATAGTTTGGGACCCTGTTTCAACAAAACCCTCTGAGCTCCATTCTCACAAAAGCGAAAATGGCTGGTGCAGGCTAGTGATGACCGAGCAACCTAGAGGTCCTGTTGAAATGTGGGACTGGGCTGCAGACGGAACTCTGTAGTGAACTAGCCTCGTATTCGTGATGTTCTGAGTGCTATAGCCCGGTACACGAAACAAAAGTGCGTCTTTGTTCAAGCAGCCCGAGGCGGGGCTCAGGAGAGTCTGTACTTTAACAAGCTGCTGGGTGGTTGCTTCTTTGCCTTCATACTAGACTTGAAACAGCAAGATTTTGGTTCCCCTGGAGGCTGTTCTTCCCAAGGGGTCAAGGTCAGTTTGATGATCTTCCCAAGCCCATTCTTCAATTCACCAGGTTTTCCCCTGTGTCTGCCCTACTAAGGTAATGTGAGAACTATAACTATGATGCAGCCCTGGAAAGCAAAGGTGACTCTCCTTTAGACTGCTTCAGCCCTGGGAGCACCCCCAGGGAGCATCCCCCCCCAGGGAGCATCTTAGAACCTCTTACAAGGAGAAACAAGGCAGAGGCAAGGACCTCTGCCTCCCACCTCCTCTAATCTCACCCTGCTCACAGCTGCAAGATTCACTGATAGTGCTTTCTGACTTTATCCAGAGCTGGGCCCTGGGTCCTGACCAGGTGCCTAGCCACAGAGAGGAAGTGGTAGGAACAGAGAGGGGCTGCAACCCAGGGGGTTCTCACTCCAGAAGCCCCAGTTGCAGGGAAGGAATGGTTCAGGCAGAGGCATGCTACGGTTCTCTTTTCTGTTCTTCTCTTCCTGTTGTCCAATTGATACTGAGTAAGGAGGAATAATAACGAAAGACGTAAGCACTATTGGAATTCTTAGTGTATGCCAGGCTTGTGTGTGTGTGTGTGTGCGTGTGCGGTGCTGGGGACAGTACCCAAGGTCTCATGCATGTAAAACAAGCACTTTATGAACTGGTCTATTTTCCCAGACTTGTTTTTTTTAATTATTTTATTATTTTTAAAAATTATTTATTTATCATTTGTACAGTGTTTGGTCTGCATACCAGAAGAGGGAATCAGATTAAATTACAGATGGTTGTGAGCCACCATGTGGGTGCTGGGGATTGAACTCAGGACCTCTGGAAGAGCAGTCTGTGCTCTTAGCCTCTGAGCCATCTCTCCAGTCCCCCTTTTTAAATGATTATTACATCTATTTATCGGTTGTGCATGCACATGGGCCACATGCCACAATGAATGTGTGGAGGTCAGCGGACAGCTTATAGGGGTTGGTGCTTTCCTTCTGCCATGTGGGCTCTGGGGGCTGAAGACGCTTTATCCTTTGAGCAGCCTCACTGCTTTCCTCTCCCATCTAGGCGGGGTTTCACCGTGTGCTCAGGCTGGCCTGGAATGCAGGATTCCTGTTCCAGCCTCCTGAGTGCTGGGGTTAGAGAAGCGAACCATCACACTGAGCTTTCTTTTCAAAACGTCTTCATGGATTACTACACTGCATGCGTGCACGCTATCTATACATGTGGGCACACATGCTGCAACTTACACCTGGCGGTCAGAGGAGGCCCTGTGGTGTCAGTTCTTTCCTTTCACCTTCGTGTGGCTTCTAGAGACTGAACTCCAGCTGCCAAGATCTCATGGCAAGATTCTCTTAGTGTAGTGGCTGAACCACCACACCGTCCTTGGGATTCTTTACGTATACTTTTAGTGGTCACAACAATTCTGTAGAGCAGGGTCCACTAATAGTGTCCCCATCTACAGCTCAAAAAAACCAAGGCCTAGCAAGTGACCAGACCAAGCCTATACAGGCAAAGGACAATCAAGGAGTTTACAGTTGGGTCTTGGTAACTGGAGACAGAGTCCTCAATCATTAAGCTGTATCCACTTGGAGGATGAGATGCCCAAGTATACCAGGAGAGTGGGATGGACCAAGGTCACTGGCTGCAAGGTGAACAAGTGTGAAATGAGGGTGATGATGGGTTAGGTGAGGAGCAAGGACTCATGCCTAGTACAAAGATAGGGAGGTAGATAGATAGATACATACAAAGATAGAGAGGTAGATAGATGATAGATACAAAGATAGAGAGGTAGATAGATGATAGATACAAAAATAGAGAGGTAGATAGATGATAGATAGATACAAAGAGAGGTAGACAGAGGATGGATGGATGGATGGATGGATGGATGGATGGATGGATGAGACCATTCCCTGGGCCCAACTTTCATCAGTGGTCTTGGCTGGCTCCTGTACCCTTTATCTGCTTCTCTAGAGCCAAAGTCAGAAAGCCTGTGCACCTGGACAGAGCTCATGGCCCAGCGCCCTCTGGAAGTCCACAGCTCATTTAGGGTATGAATCAGGTTATTTCTTGTTGGACCTTTCTTTGCAGAAATGAATGAATGAATGGCTGGGTGAGAAAGAGGAATGCTTCTCTTCGCTTAGGCCCCTTCTCTCTCTCCACCGAGACCACAGCTCCAGCCAGCCGTCCCCTGTGTACCGCAGCCTGTCATCAGCCTCCCTCCTTTCTTAGCTCTCAGTTCCTCTAGTTTCTGCTGGAAACCAAGGTGGTGGTTGCCACCACAGGGCCAGGAACCACTGATCTACCTGGTGGGCATACCCCCAGCCCGGGCAAGCCCTCATGAGAATTTTTTACTGACATACCTGATCCCAGAACTGAAAAACTAGTGACGCTAAGACTCAGGTGGGCGAGGGAGAGACGGGTTTTTGCAAAGCCATGAAAGCTAGCCAGCCACTCGAAACCCCTTCTTGCTGCCCCCGCCACCCCCACAGTCTGGGACAGGAGAAAGGAGGGGAAATAAAAGAACTCAAAGAAAACAAGCCACGAATGGGGGAGGGGATGAATCACCAGGAGGAAGCTCTGAGGACTGGGAACCATACTCAGCATCTCCCCCGTCTCCTGGGCAGTAGCTCTTCCCCTGGGCACCTCTGCTGCCTCCCAGAGGCAGCAGACCCAGAAGTACTTGGCTGGGGCACCCACACCCCTCTTTATTACTGTTCTGCCCCCAAATAGAAATCTCCTATCTCCGTTCTTTGAGCCTTGAAGTCTCAGGGAAGAGGCCTTGTTGTCACACTAGCAGGAGTGGAAATTAGACCTCAGGAAATATTCATGGGGACAGGAGTGAGACCCCAGGCTGTCTTCCTTAGAGAGCACTCAGCTGGGGGAAAGTCCCTGGCCCTGTTGCTTTGAGTCAGCAGCACAGAGCAGGGGAGGAGTGAGTGAGCCCCAGGTAGGGACAACAGTTGATACACATTTTCATTGTGATGGGGCAGATGGGAGTTCTTTCCAGTCTTGAGCCTGAGGCAGGTGGGATTTGGGCTAGGAATGAGAAGAAAGGAAAGGAGAAGGGTGCAGGAGCGGTATGAGGAAGGAGCAAGGCCAGATGGAGCAAGGCTCACAGTATACTCCTATAATCCTAGCACCTGGAAAACAGAGGTAGGCAGGTCAGAAGTTCACGGTCATCCTCAGCTATATGGTGTTGGTCCCAAGACCAACCTGAGCTATGAGACTTGGTCACAAACAAGCAAACAAACACATAAAACCAAACAGAGCCATGAGATGGCTCAGTGGGTAAAAGCGTTAGCCACAAGTCTGATGACGTGAGTTCGATCCCCAGAACTTTAGGGGAAGGAATCAACTACCAAACATTGTCCTATGCCCACCACACGCACTCTGTGGCACCTATTATTCACACACACACACACACACACGCACGCACGCACGCACGCACGCACGCACGTACGCACACATGCACGCATCCCACGTTGGGGACTTGGAGTTCTTTATGACCCACTGTTCTGCATTATAATGACTGGATTCAAGGAAGGTGACAGACTTGTGACCTCCCGCTTAGACCTCCTGATTACTCACTCCACAGTGACCAGCTCCTAACAGTAAGGAGCTGGGCTACTCACTCCTGTCTGGTGGTGGTGGCAGTGGATCTGTTTGGTTATGAGACACCCTCCAGTTTCTTTACCACATCCCTTGTGTCTGTACCTTATAACCTGTGCCCAGTGGTCTCTGGACATCTTACTCTATGGCAATCCTGATATTCCTCCACCTGGATATCAGCCCTCCTGATCTTTAATCCATCACTCATTTCCTGGGTTCCTTCTGCTCCTTGTTTCTCTAACCTTACTCTTTGGTGTGTGATGGTCCCAAGGCCTGTCTTCTCTGACTTTCCAAGCTGGTGGTAATTGGCACTCCATAGGGTCAGAAAGCTTAGGTATATTTGTGTGATTGTGCATGCGTGTGTGTGTCCGTGTATGTTTCCGTGTGTGTGTGTGTCGGTGTGTTTCCGTGTGTGTGTAATGCAGAGTTGCCCAAGTGTCTCTCTCAGCCACTGTTGGGGACTTCTGTCCCCAGCTTGGGCATGAAGTATGCAGAAACATGACATCCCAGGGCCGATCTGGCATGTTGGGGCTGTCTCTTTGAGGTCCGGTCTGCCAGCTTTTGCAGTTGAGGGGAAGAAGCCAGAACGAAACCTGCAGCTTCTACTCCCGTTGTTAGGACTCTCCAAGTCCTCCTGTCTCACCAAGGCTCCAGCCCCCAACTGTAGTCCCACCCTGCGCATGCAAGTAGTGATATCAATTCGATCTGCTTTCCTTGTATATTATGGGGGGGGGAATAGATTCTCTTTTACCCTTGGGGTGCCTCTTTTGGGGACAAGGGGTCTCTTTGGTCCTGAGCTCTTAGAACTGGGAGACTCTCTACGTTCGGCTTCACTGTGAAGTTGGTTTTGTGGCTGGAGACCGGAGCCCAGTGGCTTGCTTCAGGTGACCTGGTGCTGGAACCTGCTCACTAGACTTTCAGTCCCTGGGTCTTTCCAGGACCCAGAATGGCCTCCTTTCTGTGGCTTGTGGAAAGACCCCAGGCTGAAGCTGGGGCTGCCTGAGTCCTCAGGTTATGGCCTCAAGGCCACTGGCTTCCCTTTTCCTCATTTACCCTGGACTCTGAGAGGTCTTCTGGCTTCCCTTACGTGAACGTGGAGGGTGGTCTCACTGCCCAAACTGCTTGGCTGGAAGACAAATGGGCCCCAGACATCTGCCCAGCAGCTGTCAGCCCAAGGTTCCAAACAAGGACGGGAGAGAGACCAGGGGCTTTCTGCTTCCATCTCTACTGTAGCCGGAGGCACATGCAAGTGCATACAAACACACACAAGCACACACAGAGCATACACTCCCTGGCTGAATTGTGTACTTAGCCTTCATGTCCAGTGCGTGTGTGTGTGTGTTTGTGGGCAGTCAGGCAGATTGGCGTTTCTGAGGCTTGATGGTGATTTCTGACTCTCCACTGCCTGCTGACCTCAGTTTACTGTGACTCCCGCTTCAGGGCACAGCAGCGCCTGTGTTTGGAGGCACAAAAAGAAACTCTTTACCAGGAAGAGCTAGGAATTAAGTTGAGTCTCAATGACTACCAAGCTCCACCAGCTCCCAGGCTCCGACACTGAGCTCTTGGGTAATGCACTTCTTCCCTTGGTCTTGGTCTCTTTTGCGAATCAAGGGGCCCCAGACACTCTGGGCATGCTCAGTCTTCCCAGAACTTACGGCAGGAACTCCTCAACAACTCATTTACCACTGCTGCCAAGGAAGCTGCCTAGGGAGAGAAACTCCCTGGGGACTCCAACCACCCTGGGCACACCCTGCCAAGGAGGCAGTTTCCAAGACAACCCTCCTATTCAGTAGGACCCAGGCTTCCCCGTGGCCAGGTGGCCCCATTCACTTACTTCTCATGACTGAGCCTAGGCTCTCCGGTCTTGGCTCCCTGTCCTCCTCAGTAGAGTAGACCAGAACAGACACAGCTGGCAGTGGAGGCGGGGTGAAGCCCTCTCAGAGGTGCCCCAGCCCGCAGATCTCAACAAAGCTCTCTGCAGTGTTTCTGGGCAGGGGGTGTTTAAGCTCTGCACCACACAGGTGGCCAAGTGACAGCCCCCCGGCCCCCAGAGGTGCACTGTGTATGATGACAGGCACCCCACGTGGCCAATCTGGGTCTGGGACAGGGTGTGAGGGGCGGGGCAGCCAATCACAGGGGGCGTTGGAAAATTCCAAAACCACAGCCACAGTGGTGGTAAAAGCTGTTTCCACTCACCAGGGCAGTTCTAGCTGGGGAGCTTCGTGGAGCTCATGGGCTGAGGCCAGGCTCGAAATCCCCTCTTCCTGAGTACCCCAGGCCCTCTTCACCAGGTGACACCAGGGGTAGGGATGTCCCAGAGGTAAGTCACAGAATATCTGTCTTGGGTAGTGTCACGTGGCACTGAGACCCTGTGGACTGTCAACAGCCATGCCCAGTGTGGTGTAATCAGGAGACTACTGACCCTCAGCATACCCGCCTGCCACCTCCACATGACGGGCTGAGGATATGACAGTGGCAGTACCATTAGGCAAATACCCAAGACTATATGATGGGTTGGCCCTTCAGAAAGGACCTTTAGGAGCAAGACTGCTAGACTGGAACACAGACAGTGAGTGCCACCATCTTCATCCTCTTAACAATATGCTTAACTCAGAGTGGGGGGAATTGACTCAGTTCTGGGTGGATTATGTAATCCCCAAACATACTTTGTGTGACAGCTACCATTTCAAAGGCAAGTGAGGGGGGGGACACAGAGAGGTTAAGTAACCCGCTCAAGGCCACGCAAGTCGAGAGTGGTAGAGTGGTCAGGCAGGGTGACTTCAGATCCACTGAGGAACATGGGGGTGTTTCTGGTTCAAGTTTGCTTTTGAGTATGTGTCAGGCTGGCCAGGCTCTGGCACTTGAGTTTCTCTGTAGGTTTTGCTGGTGTGAGGTTTGTTACTGATGGGTCCCTTCATTTTCCAGTCTGCTCTGTGGGGTACCTCAGCCTTGAAGGTTCTTCTTCTGACCCCTTAGTTGCTAGACTCCCTCTTGGTCTGTGTGTGCCCCCTAAGTTTCTCATCCTAGACCCTTTTTTTGAGGTTATTTCATTGGGGGAATCATTTTTATTTTCTTGTCCTGGGGTTGGGGAGTAGATCTCAACATCTGGACCAACTCCCTTGAGAGAGCTTCAATCTTGCTGGGACCCCCAGCTCTTCAATTAATACAAGCCTCTCTCTGCTGGCTTAGGAGCTGCGCTTTGGGTTGGTGAGGGTGGACAGCCTGGATCCTCATGGGGACATTCATAGTGGGGACTCAAAGACAGAAGGCGGGGCTGGAGGCTTGGCTTGGCCTTTCCTAGTTCCCACTGCTCCAAAAGCCCCCCACCCCCGTGTGGTCCCCGATCCCCTCCCCCAGCTAGCCTTAGTCATTCTCACTCACTTTCCTCCCAGGGCGCTGCTCAGCGTTTCCGTGGGGCCCTGTGGCTAGTGAGTGGCTCAGGAAGCAGCCCCGACCCCCCAGGAAGATGGAGCATCCTAGGTCAGGGAGGAGGGATGCTGGAGCACAAGGCTGCAGATGGCTTTGGTAGTGAGAGGAACTGGGGGACAAACAAAGAGCATGTTCTGGAGGTGTGGAGGGTCCCTCCTCTGATGAGGATACCACACTAGTGTAACGACCACACTTGTGTAAGTCTTTTCTAGAGTGCTCCCAGGTTGCTGGGCAGGATTTGGAGGAGTGGCTGCTCTTGGTGTTGGAATAGCCTGTCTCTCTGTGGCTGGACTTGGGGTGCTGAAATGGCCCTAGAGAAGATGCTTACTCTCCAGTATCCATTGGGGTGTCCTTCTGGACAGGCTCCTACTCATAGACTTCAGTCTCAGGATTTCAGGACCCCCAAGAAACAGTGCCCCCGACCATTCTCTCTTACAGAGGCCAGGCAGCCTGCTCTCTAGTTCTGCAGAGTCTCGATCCAGGCTTGCTCACACCTCAGAATGTGTTAACCACAGAGATGAACACACCAAACCTGGTTCTGCCACCACAAAGCCTTGGGCACGCTCCTAGGCCTCCCATTGTGGCTGCTGAGTTCCGAGGCTGGGGCGACCTTAAACCTCCTCCCTGCCCTGGCCCAGCGACCTGCGCCTCTGTCCAGCACACTGCCCTCCTCTTTCACGGTTCCCCTTTTCTTTACATTGCTTGTTACTTGACACTCTTTGGGCTTCTTTTTTTGTTCCTTGCTATCTTGGCCCATAGGTCTTTTCCTTTGGCCCTTGTCTCTTGGGTCTTGTAGTCTTGCCTGCCTCTTTCACTTCTGTTCAGACCTGGGCCTTTCTCTCACTCATGCCTTCTGAACTGTTTCACCATGCCCAGTACCACCTTCTTGGCTCAAACCCCTACTCACAAGTATGAGTCTTCTTTGCAGCCAGAAGTTCTGTAAAGAGAAGAAAAGGAAGGGTCAGTCAGCAGTTGACAAGGCGGTGAGCCACGGGCTTCCCCAGTTTCTGGTTCCCACCCTGCCCCATTTTTTCCCCTAGTACTGCCTGGCCTTTGAGGAGAAGCTGGGCCCCCTTAGCAGTGCCATGTCTTTGCCCTTTGGCCGCGCTGGCTCTTTTCCAGGTCCTGAAAGTGCCCAGCTCCTCTCAGCCTCCAGGACTTCCCCATGCCACTCTGCCTTCCTCCCACCCCTTCATCTAGCTGGGTCTCAGACGGCTCTCTTCCTCTGGAGCAGCCGCCATGCCCTCTCCTGCCTTGGGGTTTATTCAGTCAGCAACGTGCGTTGTTTCCTGGCACTTGACGTAAGAGCCAGCTGCCCTAGGTGTGCCATGGGCCCTTCTTCATTGTAAGGCCGTCTTGAAGCAGAGCTACTATCTGTCATGATCAGCTTGCTATTTTGGGGACACCCAGAAACCTCTAGCATCTGGCACAGTTGAAGTACACAAATATTCTGCACCCAGACTTAAATGCCTGTGGGAATGCAATCTTTTGGTTGCTTGGCTGTGCTAGACAACATGAAGGAGTTGCAGAGGTGTGGGACTGGGTGGTTGAAGAGGAACAGGCTCTCTCCGGCCACCTCTGGGCTTCACTGGACTACAAGCCAGCAGAGGAAAGAGCCCCTTTCCTGGCTGTTCTTCTTTGCGTCCAGGTCTGGGTGGAAATCAGGCAGTAGGAGACCCAGGGTGGTTCATAGAGGTTTGTAGAAATGCTGTTTCTACAAACAGGGAACAGTTGATGGGGGGGGGGGGGTAGCCTTGGCTACTGCAGAGTTACAGGTTCATTCATGCATGCAGTCATTATTTGGGAAACACCTAGAGAGGGAGTCCTTGGCAAAAGAGGCTTTTTAAAAAATATTGCCAGACCTCCATCCCATTCCTATATCCACACAGTG
Organism: Microtus ochrogaster; assembly: GCF_000317375.1. Classification (NCBI taxonomy): domain Eukaryota; kingdom Metazoa; phylum Chordata; class Mammalia; order Rodentia; family Cricetidae; genus Microtus; species Microtus ochrogaster. Next base: position 4,274,169 of record NC_022022.1, read on the forward strand.
CCCACGGCCAGTCTTTTGTCCCAGAAAGCCCATTAGCCCTGCCTGTAATGTCCCTAACCTTTGACTCAGTTCTGTTACTTTTTGCCTTCTGTGGACCAAGACTGACTCTCTGCCAGGGCTAGGAGATGTCCCCTGCAGCCAGGCTTCCTACTTTTCGTTTGCCACGGTGGTCAATGGGGCCCAGTGGCCTGGCTCCCTGGGGTGGGGGAGGGGAAAGTCTTTGTGCCGTGCCCACCTCCCTGCTAATCCTGTCTGGCCCCACTCAGCTTCCTCCCTGACTTGGCACCCCTGTCAAGCTTTGCATTTCTGGACAGTCCTGTATGGGGGAGGGGGAGGGAGGCATGGGGCACTCCCTGTGTTGGCCCCAGGGACCTTCCTCTAGGTGGCCCTGGAAGCTGGAAGCTGTCACTCACTCTCCCTAGACTGCCAGCTTACAAGCAAGGTGGGGTTCCTCCCTCCTGTGCTCCACAGGTGCCTCACACTCTGCAGAGATAAAATTCCCGAACAGGTTGGGAGGAAAGTGTGGGGCAGCCAGGCTGGAGCAGCTGGAAATCGTACCTCACCCCCCTCCCCTCCGCACCTGCCCTGCCCTCTGCCCCCCCCCCCCCAACAGACAGGGTACTTCACTGGAGCCCGCTGCCCCGAGTCAGTACTGCTCAGGGTCCTGTGACAGGGAGGGGCCTGCTCATACCCGGGAGCCAGCCTCATTCCCATCTTTCCTCTGAATCTAGCCTCCCTAACACAGCTCCTCCCTCCTGACCCCACTCCAACCTGGCTCTTCCTTCTCGCCTTCGCTGTCTTCCCAAGTCTCCTCCTGCCAGAACCTGAACCCTTCTTCCTGTTTCCTTTGATATGAAGATTTGTCCTCTCCCACCTGTCTGCTCTCCTCTGCCAACGCGACTCTCTTCCCCAATTCTTTCCCAGTCTCTTCCCATCCCTCCTCTGCTCTGAGCCTCCTGGTGGTCCCTTCCACCTGCCTGCAGGACTTCGGGGTCTCTTACCCCGAGATGTTCGGTGGTGTCTCTGTGGGGCCCTGTCCATGGGGTAGCTCCCTTGGTGCCGTCCTTGCTGCCCTGGCTGCCCAGGAGGGCAGGGAGCAGGGCCCAGGGGAGGGAGGAGGGAAGAGGGAGGGAGCACCTGGCCCGTCAGCAGGCAGGGGAAAGGAGTGGCTGGCAGAGTGTCCTGGCACTAGGAGGGGACTCAGGGAGAGAGCAGTGCACCAGGGTCTGGCATCTTGAGGAGAAATGGCTAGGTGAAAGGGAATTAGCATTTATTGATTTCCTGCTGTGTGGTGAGTCTTTTGCCAGGCCTTGTAGGTAAATCGGGATTGTGGTTTTCACAAATGCGTATGATAGCCTCTGCAGGAAAGTGTGATTATTCAGAATCATGAATCCATTGTTGCTCAGAATAGAGAAGACTTGCCAGGGACTTCACAAGGGCAATTCGTGATTGAGCTGAGATTTGAACCCAGGTCTTCGTGACTTTTGACCAGACTAGAACAGATAACAGAACAGCAAGAAGGGAAAGAGTGAAGAGAATGGGCAGCATGTGTGTGTCTGTGGGGGTGGATGTGTGTGTGTGTGTGTGTGTGTGTGTGTGGTGGGGGTGGGGTGGATGTGCGTGTGATGTGTATGTGTGTGTGTGGGGGTGGAAGTGTGTGTGATGATGTGTGTATGTGTGTGATGTGTGTATGTGTGTGTGTGGTGGGGGTGGGGTGGATGTGTGTGTGTGTGATGTGTGTATGTGTGTGTGTGGTGGGGGTGGGGTGGATGTGTGTGTGTGTGATGTGTGTATGTGTGTGTGTGGTGGGGGTGGGGTGGATGTGTGTGTGTGTGATGTGTGTATGTGTGTGTGTGGTGGGGGTGGGGTGGATGTGTGTGTGATGAAGTGTGTATGTGTGTGTGGGGGGTGGGGGATGGACTGTAAATCTCCACTCTAGGTCAGGTGTACTTTTCTCCGTGTTGGATTCCTGGAGCACGAGCCTACTTTGTCTCTAACCCCATGCTGCCCTCCTCTGGATTTCCCTGGCTTGTCATACTCCTGGAGGGGTAGAGGGTGGGGGAGTGGGTGTGGGAGGAGGAGCAAAGTGGAGAGCCCCGGGAAGAGAGAGGAGGGAATAGCAGCCAGCTGACAAACTGGGAGGAGGGGAACCCCTCACCCCCACCCCCTTCCGGACTAGGACTGCTCCTGTACTGGAGTCTGAGGAGGGCCTAAGTCGAGGCTTCTGTGGATATTGGATGCCACAGTTCGGCGTGGCCTCCACCCAGGGTTTGATTAGCTGGGCCTGACTTTTCTGCTTACCCAACAGCCACTGGCGAGGGGCCAGGCTGCGATCAGGAGGCTCCCAGCCCCTCCTCCCGCTCTCTCCAGCTGGTAAACAGCAGGGCAGGAGTCAGCCATGCCAGGGCCTCGTGACTGGCCCGCTCCCTCCACCTGGTGCACGTGGCACCTGGCATGGAAAGGGCAGGCAGCCGCCCCTCTCTCCCAGCAGCCTGTTCTCCATTCCTGCCTGTCCGGGAGCGTCTGCTACCGTCAGCACCTAGGTCTCTGCGGAGCTGGAGCTGGGTGTCCTAAGCCTCGGGAGCAAAGATTAGGATACAAAGCTTTTCTGACTCCTAGAGAGATGGATAAAGGCTTGGGGAATGAAATGACTTTTGAGGGCCTTTGAGGCATTGCCTATTTCCACGAATGTGTACATGTTCACGTGGGTGTGCACATACGTGGGCTTGTGTACATGTGTGAGTGTGCACGCCTGTGGAGGCAAGAGGCTGACATCTGGGCATCTCGTGTCTTCCTCAGTTACTCTCTACATTTGTTTTTTCTTTTTGAGACAGGGTCTCTCATGGAGCCTGGAGCTCACCATTTTGGCTAGACTGGCTGGCTGATGAGCCCTTCGGAGCTGTCTGCACCACCCTATTGTTGAGTGCCTACCTATCACTGTACACCTGTTTTGTTATGTGGGTTCTGGGGGATTGAATTTAGGTTTCATGCTCTTGTGGCAATACTTCACTGACTAGATCATCGCCCCAAACTCCACGGCCTTTGATAAACATGGGCCCATGGATACTTCTCTGCTCAGAACATCAAGTCAGTCTGGAGAACTTAGGTAAGAGGCAAAGATCTGGTGGTGGGACCCCACCTAGGACCCCCACCTAGGGCCCCCACCTAGGACCAGAGCCAGAAAGAGGCAGCAGGAAAGGCTGGGTGTTCAGGGGATGGGGACCTTGCTTGCCCACCCCTGCCCCAGAATTCTCCCCTCCTGCCCTTCTCTGCGCTCTCACAGGGTCTCCCTTCCCTGTCTACTCCTCGGTTTCCCGCTCCTTACCCCTCCCATCTCCCCTGCTTTTTGTTCTTGTTTCTTATTTTTAGTTAATTTTAATTTTTTTATGTGTATGAGTATTTTGCCTGCATGATTGTCTGGTACACTCCAGGGGACAGAAGATGTCAGATGCCTTGGAACCAGTGTCGTAGTTGGTTGTGATGTGGGTGCTGGGAATCGAACCTGGGTCCTTCTAGAAGAGCAGCCAATGCTCTTAACTGCTGAGCGATCTCTCCAGCTGCTGTAAAATGGTGCAAGAGAGACCTTGATGGGCCGATGGGCAATGGGGCCATGTGGTGGGAGAGAGCCAAAGGCCTCACTGCAGGCGGGAGACAAATATGCCATGCAGGCAGAGCTTAATGAGAATTTATTGAGAGAAGGGTAAAGGAGAGGGAAGAGGGAAAGAGAAATACAGGGACAAAGAGGAAGAAGAGGCAAGGACCAGACTACCTCTTCAGAAGAGTAGCGAGAAAGAGCGGGAACTTAAAGGGACCTTTGTACCTGTGTAGTGACAGCAGCTATAGGACCCTGGGCTGGCTAGGGTACTGCCTGGGTTCATCAGCCCCTTTACTTTCTTTTAAGTGGGCTCTTCTAGGCTAGCCTCCAACTCACTACCCTGTCTTGGCATCGTGTGTGCTGGGGTTGCTGGCCTGCATCACTGGCCACACCCTTTTCTCTTTTGATTCCTCTTGGGGATTCTGGGTCAAGGCCTTCCAAAAGACCCCTCCCTCAAGTCAGAGGCACAGGGTGGAGGGTCCTAGGAATGCTTGCAGATGGCACACAGCATGGTAGTGGCAGACTGCCAGAATGGGTGCTTCTACAATGTTACCACTTCCTGCTCCTGTGTGGGGGCTCAGGAAGCCACTGTGGGTTGGGAAGATGGGTCCTGGCTCTAGGTCTGGAGAGCCATATGCTTCCTTGGCATTCATTGCTTTGTTGTTGTTGAGACAGGGTCTCCCTCTGTAGTTCGAGATGGCCTTGAACATTCATGAAGAGACGTTCCCTCAGTCCTATGAGTGCTGGGATTACAGGCATGAGCCACCACGCCCAGTTTTTGGTCACTACCTCCAGTGTGTGTGTGTGTGTGTGTGTGTGTGTGTGTGTGTGTGTGTAATGCTTACGTTCCTTCTCCTACCGAGACTGACACCATGACCAGATAATTCTCCGTGCTGCTCACAACCACTAGGAGATGGAGACCACAGGGGCAACTGCCCCAACAGCTTCAACCATTTGTTCCTCCCACAGCAGCCATAGGGGAGTGAATGTACTGTTACCGGTGTGACCTTTGGCCTGGCCTTACTCAGCTGGTGAAGAGAGCAGAGTAGGTTCTGGGATTAGCCTCTTTGAGACCTGTCTGTGCCCCTCCCCCCTTTCTGTAGGAATCCATGTTTTCTAAGCGGGGCAGTGGTTATTTCCTCCTCAAATACATTCTTATGCAAGGAGGCTGATAGAGATCAGAGAATCCTCCTACCCTCACGTGCCCAGTGCCCTTATCAGGCCCAGGAATCTTAAGCAGGGGGCAAACAACCTGGGGGTGGTGGTGGCCTGGAAATGGGGAGCAGCCACCAACTCTTCTTTCCCTTCCTCCCCACCCCTTAAACCACAGAAACCACTTAAAGCTCAGCACAGGCCTGTCCTTCCAGGGAGGACCTGAGGCAGTAGGTAGAGAGGAAACCTGTGGGGTTTGGGCGGCCTGATGCCATTCTCAGCCTGGCTTGGCCCAGAGAGGGCCATCTCTCTCTGGAGCCTGATGCCGGGCTTTAGGAACCACCTTTCTTTGAGTCTTAGGGGCTTCATGCCTGGGGAGACTTCCACCCCCCAGAACGACTTGGAGAGAGGATGGTGTCTTGGCCATAAGAAAACCAACCAAACAAACAACCCCCCCAAAACCCAAAACCAAAACAAACAAACAAAAAAAGACAATGCAAAATCTTTGGAACATCTGTGGTTTCTGCCTCTCAGTCCCTCACCTTCCCAAAGTACCAGTGGAGGAGGAGTGGGAAGGGTTGACCCTAGTCTGAGCCTGGAGCTCTATATGGTGACCCTACTTTGAGCTCTCATTTCCCATTTAACACTGAGTTGGGCTTGGAGACAGGGAGGGTTGAAAATCAGAAACCGGGGCTGGAGATGGAGCCCTAGATTTAACCCCAGCACCTCATAACCTGTCAGGGTAGTGCTCACCTGTATTCCCAATTCTTGGGAGATGAGGCAGGAAGATCAGGAATTCACTGTCATCCTAGGTTGCTAGGGAACTTTAGGCTAACCTGGGTTACGTTGGAGCTTGCCTAAAAACAATTACAAAGAACAAAATTGGGATCTCTGATTTTGGGGACAATGTGGTCTACTGGATAACAGCCACAAACCCTGAATTCTGTTCACAGCCTTCAGCCAAAGGGTGGAAGGGTGGGTACCATGGGTACTGACTGGCCTGTGTTGATGAAGGACTCCAGGGCCTGAGCTGCTTGAATACTGGGTAGGTTCTTAGGGTTCATTTGTCCCCAGGGTATACATCTGTGGTTGGGACTGGATGTTCCTATCATGAGCCATGAAGAAATGCGCTAGAACTTCTTCTGGGGGACTTTGTACCTCATAGACTCCCCAAACCCTTGGGCTGGGCTGTGGCAGGGGATGTTTGTTTAGTTGCTGTCAGGTATCTTCCTTACTGCCAAAGGCAAGTTTATTTAACCTCACTGATCTCCTTTCTGCCTTTGTGACCCAGGAATAATAATGCCTCCCTTACCCAGTGGTGAGGAGATAAGACCAATGGGTAAAGTACAGGACCTGGTACAAAGTACTGCAGCTAAAAAGGGAGAGTTTCAGTCCCTCGCCGTCTCTTCCACTCCTGGAATCGTGCCTCTCTTTCTCTTACTTGACTTCTCTCCGTGTCCCACCACCAACTCATTCTTTACTCTTGTCCATTTATAACTCATGTGGTTCCTGTGTTTGTTTTGATCATGGCTGTCTCCAGTGCGTGGCACCCCCTAGACCCTCCCTAGCATTGTCGGAGGGTGAATGAGAGTGTTCTGACCTCTACACAGCTTTCCAGAGATTTTCAAATCTGGCTGCTCACTAAGGGTTGTTAGGAGAGGTGCAGTTCAGCCCAGCAGAGACAGAACGAGGTATGGGGGTGGACTTCCTAGAGTTCATAGGTGTGCGTCCAAAGGGCCAGGATGAAAACCGGTTGAAGAACTATCATCTGGTGGAAAAGCCACCTTTCGGCCTTTCAATACACAGTTTAAAAATTATATCTACTTACACGCATGTGAGTTGACTCGTTCCTTCTACCACGTGGGTCCCTAGGATTAAACTCAGGCTTGGTCACAAGTACTGTGAGTCATGCCAACTAGTTTTATTCTTTATTATCTGACTAAGGCCCAAGGTCACATTGAATCACAACCAAACGCTCACTTTATGGCAGTTGCCAGGAGGAACAAATGTTTAAAGCTGTTGAACAATTCCTCCTATGGGGGTTCAGGCTGCTGTCAGCAGGGAGAATTGTTTGGTCAATGCCACCACCTGGTGGACACCACGAGCAAGGGATTGGTGGTGGGAACCTAATCAGTGGAGGGAGAAGGAGCTGGGGACTGAGGGAGGAAGGGTGCGCTCCGTGTGTGTGTATGTGCAGCTGCTGCTGAGACTTTTGTTGGTAACAGCAGGTTTAGCCTCTGTATGGGAGTGGGGGGTGAGGGGGTTGGGGGGCACAACTGGCACCGTGGAATGTGAGAAAAGGCCCTGGGGCGGGGGTGGGGGGAGGAAGAAGCTGAATGGTTGTAGGGTCTGTTATCTATCTTCCTTCCCACCCCACCCCCATTCTCTCTTCCAAGTCTGGCTTGAGCCAGGAGGAACCAGTTCCCGGTGGAGAGGGAGGGAAGAAGGTCACTGCTGACGTCAAAGGGCTTCAGGTGGAGGTAAACGCGGCCTGACCCACTTTTATTCCACTGTCGTTCACCCTCCTCTTCTCCTGGCTGGAGCAGCCCTTTCTGGCATCCCTGATCACACTCCCTGATAGCACCCTCGTTCCTAGATAGATCCCAGTCCCCACTACCCCAAGTACTGCTGGGTACCCAGGTGCTACTCTGTAGGTCCCTCCTCTCCACACAGGGTTCCTCTGTAGCCCGACTGTCCTGTCTCTGTGCTGGGATTAAAGGGGTTTGCCACTATGTCCAGCTGGTTTACTCTGGCTCTTCGCTCCTTCCCTTCTTCCAGCTCCTGCACCACAGGTGTACCTGTGTGGATGGGATGGGGCCAGAGGAAGGCAGGCAGTGCAGGTGTACAGTGTGGATGGGACAGGCCAGAGGAAGGCAGCCAGGTTTAAGGGGCACTGTGTGTTAGTCTGTGCTCCCCTGACTCACTCTTAGGGGTCACAGATTTCATTTGTTATTTAGGACACACATTGGTCTAAGGGGTAGAAGGACCAGCTTCCTTTGTGCAGACCCAAGGAACCTTTATCAGGGGAGGGGGACTTTGCACTCTGGTTCTGTTCCTCGAGCTCTCGCTGCTGTGACTCTGTGACTCAGGGGCTCTCGGAGGGTGCAGGATTTTGTTGAACCTCTAGGAACCTGCCACAGTTAGTTTCAATTGTCAACTTGACAGTTTAGAATCTCCTGGGAAGAGAACTGTCTCCTTCATGCTGGCCTGTGGGTGTCTCCTTCATGCTGGCCTGTGGGTAGGTCAGTAGGGGATTATCTTGATTACAATTAATTAATGTGGACAACCTACCCATGTTGTGAAATAAGATATTTGTTTAATATGTAAAGATGTGTTACATTTGTTTAAGCTGCATTTGTTTAACTATGTAAAGATGTGTTTCTGTTTTGTCTTTCCTGCTTAAGGTATCTGATGGGTCTAAAAAAAGCTGAACAGTCAGCCGGCCTCGGGAGGCAGAGGCAGGCAGATCTCTGTGAGTTTGAGGCCAGCCTGGTCTACAAGAGCTAGTTTCAGAACAGATTCCAAAGCTACAGAGAAACAAACAAACAAAACCAAAACCGCTGAATAGCCAATAGCTAGGCAGAGGAGGAATGGGAGTAGGGAAGCCAGCCAGAAATGGAGGAAACAGAAAAACTGGACGGATAGTGTATATGAGCTCAGTGAGCCTCGGGATAGCACACAGATGAATAGAAATGGGATAATTTAAGTTAAAAAAAAAAAAAAAACAAGCTGGAAACAAGCCTGGGCCAGGGCCAAGCATTCGTGGGTCTCCATGTCTTTATCTGGGAGCTGGTTGGCATCCCCAAAAGCCTATATATACACACACATATATATTCATATATAAATGTATGTGAATGTGTGTGTGTACTCTTTTCTTGTGCGTCCAACTGTGTAGCCCTAGCTGGCTTGAAATTTGCTTTGTAGATGAGGCTGGCTTCAAACTTACAGAGATCCAACTGCCCCTGCCTTCCAAGTGCTGCGATTAAAGGCGTGAACCATCATTCTCTGCTTTATTTATTTATTTATTTATTTATTTATTTATTTATTTATTTATTTATTTATTTATTTATTTATTTATTTATTTATTTATTTATTTTGGTTTTTCGAGACAGGGTTTCTCTGTGGTTTTGGAGCCTGTCCTGGAACTAACTTCTGTAGACCAGGCTGGTCTCGAACTCACAGAGATCCGCCTGCCTCTGCCTCCCGAGTGCTGGGATTAAAGGCGTGCGCCACCACCGCCCGGCTTCTCTGCTTTATTTTTATATGTATATGTATGTGTGTTTATTCATGTGTGTGTGCATGTCTGGCCTTGAGAGGCCAGAAGAGGGCGTTGGAACCAGTGTCACAGACAGTGCTCTTAACCACGCAACCTCTCCAGCTCGCTCTCTTTCTGTTCCTGACTGTGGATGTGGCTAGCTGCTTCAAGTCCTGGCCTTGATTTCTCCACAGTGATGGTTTATCACCTGGAATTGTAAATCCAGCAATGGAAATAAAACTAAGGCAGGGCCACAGGGCCTACTCCGTCTAGCCCTCTTGAAGTAGCATGTCTCGGGGATAGATCCCAGGTCCTGCGTGTTTAGCAAGCACTTCCAGGGTTTCTGACGGCTGTGTATTGTGGATCTCTTGAACCACTGTTTAAGGTCTGTTCCTGCTCAGACGAATGGACTGGGCCGAAAGGAAGGAAAAGATTTGGCTGCAAAGCCTAGAGTTTTTGGTGCCCACTGGGGAGCATGCAGCTAGAGACCAACTGGTGCTTTATTACAAAAATAAATCCACGTTGGGCAGATGGCAGCAAGAATAAGGGCTGCAGACACAGCGGAGACCTCCCGAGGAAGCTGTGGTGTCCGTCTACAGGCTGAGATGCCCAGGTGCCAGGGAGGACCCTGGGCCTAGACCCCCAGCCAGGGGGGGCAGCAGGGCGATGAGGGGAGTCTCACACTCCCCCAGCAGCACGTCCCTGCGCAACCCCGCACCCCTATCCAACACCTTGGCCCTCAGACTGCGGGAGGCCAGATCTGGCGGGCCCAGCCCTTCGAAGAAGAAGTCTTCATTGAAGATGGGGTTGGAGCTGCCCTGGACCACGCGGCTCCTCTGAGCTCGCGGCCTAACACGTGGCTGCAGCCGCAACACCACGCAGCAGCCGCCGCCGCCGCTCCCGGGCCGGGCCCGCGGCTGAGGCAGCCCTTCGGCGCTCACCAGGCGCAGCCGCAGTCGCCCGGGCCCTGCCTGGTACTCGGTGGACAGGCGCAGCTGCCCGCCGCGGGGCCCCAGGCGCAGGACGCTGTCCTTGGTCGGCCGCAGCTGGCAGCAGAGAAAGTCCAGGTGGAAGAGCGGCGGCGCGCGGCGCGGTGCGAACGGACTGGTGTCGGCCGAGCTCGCCTCGTCGGGGGACAGGGAGTGCGGCCTAGGCGCGCACGGGGAGCCGCAGGGAGACGAGTCGGGCGACGAGGCCGTGTCGCTGTCCGGGGCCCGGCAGAGGCGGAGGTCCGGGGCCGAGCCGTGCAGCCGCGACTGCGCCGGGGCCAGGCCTGCAGCCAGGCCGCGCGGCACGTGGAACAGGGACTCGCGGCGGCGCGTGTGCGGGCTCTCGGGCAGGAAGGCCCAGCCCTCGCGGCCCGCCAGGTGCGGCAGCGAGCAGACGACCGGGAGGTTCCGGCCGCTCGGGTTGCGGTCCACCCTGGCCTCGCCGCCGCCGGGCTCCCGGAGCCGAGGCGGAATGAAGAACGGCGGGATGCGGTCGGGGGTGAGGACGTTGGGGTTGCAGCGCGAGGGCGAGCCAGCGGCCTGGCGCTTGGGGACCAGGCTGGAGTGCGCCTGCCTTGACCCGGTCTCTGAGGTCCTCACCCTATAGCCGGCTTTCTCCAAGAGCCACATGCAGTGGGTGGGGATAATGAAGCACCAAGGCGGAGAAGGCCCCAGTCTAGCCTCCCGGTTGGGAGCCCTGGACAGAGGACACGCTGAGAGAAGAGAAGGGGGTTGCGATGGTCAGTGATGCTGCTGAGAGCCAACACTTGGAGGTCGGTCTGCCACCGTGGCTTTGTCCCCAAACTCATGGACCACAAGGGGGTATTTAGCAGGCAAAAGAAAGGGTGAAGTCTAGAAACTGGAGAAATCAGTAAGATTTTCAGATGGAAGGTCTGGAGATGGTTCAGTGGTTAGGAGCACTTGCTGCTCTTGCAGAGAGGATCTGGCTTTGGTTCCCAGCACCCACATGGTGATTCGCAGTCATCCATAGCTGCAGTATCAAGGGATCCAATATCCTCTTCTGACCTCTGCAGGCATCAAGCACACACATAGTGCGCTTATGTACATACAGGCAAAACACTCATACACACACACAAAAAAATACATCTTCACAAATTTTTAAAATGATTTTCAGATGGAGGCCTTGTATACTCTACCCACTAAGGGGTTATGGGGCATTAACACCCATATCGCCCAAAGATTTGTAGTCACAGTCACGGACCCAGATATCCATCCTACTCATGTGTACTCTAGCTCCATAAGGTCACCGCGGCCCTCGAAAGGCTGAATCCCTAGTCCTACACCCACGATCTGGTCATGGCTCCTCAAGGCTCCTTCCCTCCTCTGGATTAACCTATTCTTGAGCTCGAGCCCCATCTGACTTTTGTCTTCTCCCCCAAACCACCCTTCACCTACTCAAGTTGCTTCTGAAAGAGACTCACTTCTGTTCCTAGCAGCTGGGAGCAAGTCTGGTTGCTGATCCGTAGACACGCAGGGCCAGGGCTAGTCCAGGGAGAGTCACATCTTTCGGTGAATCACGGAACCCCTCTCCCTTCCTGTTTACTCCCAGCTTCTCAGTTCTGCTGCATCCCGAGGCTGTAAGGCGGAGCTGGGCAGTTGAGTGGTCCCTCCCACTGTCCACTCTTTCTCCTTAGGAACCTCAGAGCACAAAGGCACCATTGATTCTCCGCCACCCCCAGTGCGTGCCAAGGAAGACTTCTTTGCGGCGGGCTCAGTGCACCCCTGCTATGAAAGCATTTCATAGCTTTCATACTGAAGCTATGAAAGCACCAGTAGTTTGCCAGGGACTCTGAGTCCATGTCCGGCTCGGTCGTGTGCCCCGAGTGTGGACCTTACCTGTGGGCAGCGGCTGGATACCAGCTTCTGGCTTCCGGCCCCACTGTGCAGAGCCTTAGGGGATCGACTTTCTTTCTAGCTTGCTCCCGCCCAAGTCTTTCCGGGAGGAGCTGGCAGGGGCCTGTGCTGCCTACTTGCGTCTGTCTTCTTTTCCTGGATAAACATAGGTCTTCTGGTCTTCAACCGGACTTTCTTAACTCCTTCCTCTAGTCAGAGCCAGCTTTCCAGCCGCAGACCTGGCCTGCTAGACCTGAGCCTGTGCTGCCAGACACTGCCATCAGTGGCCAGTGGCTATCTGTTGTCCCAGCCCTCTCAGGCAAAGCCCTTAGCCATCTTCACACACAGCTTGTCCTCTGTAAAACCCCCTTTACTGGGATCCTGTCGTGGCCCCTAACTATGGGCTCTGAAGCCAGCCAGTAACTCCTTAGCATTGTGGCTTCAGTGACCAGTTCTCCGATTTATATCCATACATCCCCAGCAGAAATCCTGCTAGACTCAGGATTTCTGGATGTAAAGACACGGAGGACAGCTGGTTCCAACAGTGAGGACCAGCAGTCTTATGTCCTCCATCTTTGGCAGACTGGGAAGATGAGATTATCAGTTGTACAGGCACACCTCCCACCTCGTTCCCTCAAAGACAGAAGCTCACTTCTTCCTTAGCTGGGCTAGTTCCCTCTTTACTTTCCCATACCGACAACTTTCTTCTTCTTCTTCTTCTTCTTCTTCTTCTTCTTCTTCTTCTTCTTCTTCTTCTTCTTCTTCTTCTTCTTCTTCTTCTTCTTC